>NC_051079.1:35728849-36028849 GCF_004664715.2 Peromyscus leucopus | reverse complement strand
GGCTCCCTTTGTGCTGTGGGACCAGTCAAACCAACCCTTCTTTCTTTATTCTCCATCTTTCTGCCACTCATTTTTTTTTTTTTGTGTGTGTGTGTGTGTGTGTGTGTGTGTGTGCTTCTGTTTTTCTGCTTCTGAATTAGCAATGAATTCTAACTGCTTCTCAGGCCTACTCCTAGATCATCCCATTTTGTGATCAATTTATAGGACAAGCTGGTAGGCTTTGTCTCTGTATTTTGTCCAAATCTTGCACACTGGTGTTTGGCTTGCTAGGGGTTGTAAAATGAGGTTTCCATCTTACTGAGTGCACTCTCTCTAAAAATTCCACATTCGCTATAAATAAAGTATTTTAACTGTTCTGAAATCATGTATACCATCCTCACTTGTGATGGGCATCCAGTTTCAAGGCCACCCAGATGGTATTTGTCGTTGCTTTGGTTGTTTCCTGGAAAAATCTAACCCCAAAACTAATAGAATGACCCTCACACAAAGGGCTCACATTGATGTGATGGGTCATCTGTATTTGTTTCCTTCTATTTTAATTGATTTTTTCTTTCTTTCCCTGACTGCAGTGATAGAATAGACTAGGTTGAGATTCAACATAGTACAAAAAAACCTCAAGAGGAACTCTAGTAATCTGAAAGAAAGATGAAGCCCATCTCATTTCCTCAAATTAAAATCTTTTCTGTAATAGGTCCAGGGCCATGTATAGTTAGTATAGCATTTGAAGGGACAATGTTAAGAAAATGTTGCAAACATCTGCTCACCCTTTCTATTAAACCTTCAGAATAATAGCATATAATAAAGTCTTTCTAATTATGTGATGCCAAGATGAAATGTATTTGAAATTCTCATGTACCATGTTATGACGCTGATAGTTTTTGAGGAGTAGGCTTACTTATCTGTCAGGTCTGTCACTATTAACAACATAGGAGATTAACACCAAAACTATAGGTTCAAAGGCTGGAAAACAACATTATTACTGCCCACTGCATTGTACACACGGTCATTCTTCCATGCTATGGAGACAGTCTTCAGCAAAAAAGTACAGTGAGGGAGAAAGGGCCAGATCAGCCTAGAATGTAAAACCAGGTGGAATGTGGTAACAAATATGTCCATTTGCGAGCATGCATGTGTAGAGGTGGGGTGGGTAGTGGGGTAGGGGGGCAGTTAAGGAGAACTATTCCACGGCCACTCTGCAGTGCCAATAAAGCCACCTTGAGTCAAGGATGGAGTCAGAGATTGGCTGATCGGGATTAGACATAGAGAGAGATGTTGGAAGACAGAGGAAGTGAGATAGAGAGGGACCGGCAAAGAGAAGGAAGGGCTGAGAGGGGCTTCTGGAGATTTTGGATTGGGAAAACGTGGAGAGTAGAGTCCACCGATAGACCCTCTACTGTTCCCTGGATTTATCAAGTTTTTATCTTAATTTCTGACCCCCGAGTTTCTTTTCTTATTATTTTTTTTAATACTAGGACAATTCAGGTAAATGTTACGTGTGTGTGTGTGTGTGTGTGTGTGTGTGTGTGTGTGAGAGAGAGAGAGAGAGAGAGAGAGAGAGAGAGAGAGACAGAGAGAGAGAGAGACAGAGAGAGACAGAGACAGAGACAGAGAGAGACAAAGACAGAGACAGAGACAGAGAGAGGAAGAGAGAGAGAGATTTGTGTTTTGGGGGATTTTGAGCCAGGCACCTCACCAGGTCATTCTCACTGCAGCGAAGCCTATCAGTGAAGGTGGAGATAAGAACTACATGCTGGGCTCTTCCGCAAAAATACCTATAAGCTGTTCCCGGCATCAAGAGATGTTTTTCTCCTTATTTTACTCCTCTGATTCCTGTTTGTGTGAAAACATTCTTCACTCAATTGCCGCGGTCTTTGTGGATGTAAATCAATGTACAAACACCTCAGTAATATGAAAGTTGACATCTGTATTGACTTCCCACCCATCCTCAAAATACCCATCATATGGCAAGAGTAAAAGGTAATTCCAATGCTGGATCTAGCTTTAAAGCATTTATTTCAAGATTTATATTAGTAGAACTTAACAGGTATGTGCAAGTGTGTTGTCTCCCAATATCTGTCAGAATAATTGATGTATTGGATGTAAGGGATCAAAAAAATATATCAAGTGTCTGGGGCTGGAAAAACTAGTTAAATTGGCACAGTGCTTGATTCTTCAGCACCTATGTAAAAAGAGCCAGGTGTGGGGGGGGGAGCCCGTTCTCAGGTTCCTCATGGCTTTACCCAGAAGGTCTGCATAGAGAGGATGATTAGGACCACGGGCCTGAGTGCAGGTGTCTGAGATGGTCTGCACTTGGCTGTTCTGAGGGGAGGTCCTTTGCTCCACCCATTGGTGTTTCTGTAAGTACCCTAGAGCAGAGCTAGTCAGGCCCCTTGGAATAGGTTCCAGGTCCTCTCGAGGCCATCCTGTATTTTCTGTTTTTCTCCACAATCTAAATCCTTCTATATAATATTTCCTGCTGCTCACACTCAAGACAACTCTGGGGAACTGTGGGGATGGTGGGTAAACACCTCACAGTGTGCACGCTTGTAATCCCACTGGCCAGCTAACTGCTGGACAGCAGTTTCCTTAGAACTGAAACCTTCCTTCAAGGAGGGAGGACAAGCTCATGAAACCCAGGAGGAAAAAGAGGGGAAGGGAGAGGAGGAAGAGGAAGAAGAAGAAAAATGAAAGAGGAGGAGGAGGAGGAGGAGGAGGAAATGCCACATGTTACATTTGAGAAAGTAGAAACTTGGATGACTCTTGAAGACCCCTCCCCAGGTTTACAGAAGAGGCAAATGTCTGTGAGAGGGGAGAGTCAGAGCAGCTGAGCTACAAAGATGATATTCTTGTATTATCGGGTTGCCTGCAAGCTGTGGAGAAGGCTCCAGGGTTGAAGCTCTTGTGAATCTTCACCTGTGTTGGCTTGGGCTGTACCCATGATGCAACTACTTTTGAGTTGTCCCTGCTCTGTGCAAGCAACCACTCATTACCCCTGTCAGTAACCCCAATACAGACCCATTGCTTCACCATGTCGGATATGGATACAATCATTTCTTTGGTCTGTCCTGGGTTCCCTTTCTGGGGTGAGTAGACATGTATGCGTGTGTTGCATCTCCCTAGGAAAAGTCTATCAGACAACACCTGCCTACATACGTGATAAGATATAGGCCACTGAGGAACCCCATCCCAAGTCTACTAGGCAAAAAAGAAGAAATAAAGCAAAAAGATGGACAGTGTCTTATGGATAATACCACTGCCTCTGTACACATGTACAAAATTACCATCTAGGGTCTATGCTTGTAACTGAAAACATTCATGCATTTCATGCAATGTATGTTATGTATCCAAGGAACAGGGTCAGGGTCTGGAGTGGGTTGGAGACTTTCAGTGAAAGAAGATAACAATGTGGCATTGGACTATGTTCCCAATTGATCTCATAATGCCTGGAAGACTTTAAAAATTACCAATATCTTAGCTACTCCAACCACTGGAACAAAAATCGGAGTGTGCTATGAGGTACAGATTTCGACAAATCTTCCTGTGGGATTTTACCAAGAAGTTATTGCTGAGGACAAAAAATCCCAGGCTGATCTTTAGAAACTGCACCCAAGGGTTTGAGTTCAAGTTCTGCTTTGAATTCTCCTGGAACTTGAAACACCTTGTGTTGTCCCTCTGAATCTGTTTATGCACCTTTTAAAAGCATACATAATATAACCACTGTTTAAATATTAAAGCTGATCAAGTACATGAAATATTTGGTAACAGGTGACTGACTGTTTCTGGCATTCAAATCCCCTTGGTGTATTTGTTGGTCAAAACTGATATATAATATTCTTAATTAAAAATATAATTGTAATATGTTGTTGTTTATCCATTGAGCCATTTCCTCCTCTAAAATTTCTGCAATAAATTCTTACTAGTTTCTGGATTACAAAATCATACTTGCAAAGTTTTTGAGTCAATATAACAGATACTAAGAGTTGAGATAACCCAATATATAAGCAGTTCACATTTTTCCCTTGTAAGTATCCAAGCTCCCTTTATTCAAGTAACTACACTGTAAATAGTTTCCCAAAAACAATGAATCAAAGCAAGTGTGTTTGTATGCATGTGTGCATGTCTGCCTCGGAAAAGTTTTATAATATTGAGGGGGATCGTGCAAAACTAATACCTTCAGTAAGGTACATTGAAAAAGATGGATATAATCATTGTTTTCACTAATCATTTTGTTTCTATTGCATAAGTTCGTGTAAACTTAAGATAGAAAATGATGAAAACAAGACAGTGTTTATAACTCACTGTGAGGTTAAGTGAAGGGCTTGAAAACAGAGCTGTCATTGATTGGCAACATAGAACTCAGTTGTCTTCACTATAAAAGTGAGAACATGAGGCCCTGAGACAGATCAGTCACATTCTGATAAAAGAACATTCTTCGCTTTTTGTGTTTGGGAAAATATTTTTAAATAATTACTTTTTTTGGTAGATACTTATTATTAACAACTCCAACCAAAAAAAGAAGGAATTCATGCCATTCCCCATAGAGAGATAAATATTAAAGGTGGAAGATCACAGTGTATGCCATTGTTAAATAAAATATTAATTTCTTTTTAGCTTAATTTACTGGAAGTAGGTAAGTAAAATGAAAACCAAAGGTGTTTAAGTGAATTTCCACCAGTTTGATACAAGAAACAGAACATAAAAATGAAGTATGTGAAGGAAAAATATAAAAATCAGTGTGTGTGTGTGGAATCACATACTTTCAATTTTATGTTTTGGTTAAAACAATATTGGTTGACTACCTGATATGAAACTCAAAAAAGACTTTTTCTTCCCACATTCCCATCCGCGGCCCTTCATCTCGGCATTCTTTTCCTTCATAGCTCCAGGGAGTACTGAGCACATTTTATTTCCCACAAGTGCCCCTGCAGGAGTTATGTACCTATGACAACCATGATTCTTCCAACACTCTCACTGTGTTGGTTATATGGTAAATATTTTCTTTCTCTGGGTAAATAACACTTCTGTTTTGCAACCATAATTCTCCCAGTTACTTGGTCTCAGCTCTTCATTTAAAAGGTTTCTGTAATCCTATGTTTTATTCATTTCATTGCCGAGTAGATTTCATCATGGAGAAATGTCTTCAATTCATACATTTATAGTCCCCGAGGCTTTTTTCAAATATGTATTTTTATATATATTGTATTGTGTATGACTTTGCAGTTTATAAATCATACACTCGAATAATACATTTTAAATGGACAAGGTAAAGTAGAAATAAAAATTGTAACATTTTCTTCCTATATACACAGCATTTGTCTTTTGTGTCTCTCCAGTGAAAGCAACCTGGCTGGAAACCAGTTGGGCACATCACACCTGTAACAAGGACCTCTTTCACAATGTTGGTGCATTTCAAGGCTGGTTTCTGTCTCCCCAGCAGCCATAAAAATCCCTGGGTGGTTCTGTGCTCATTTGGCCTTTTCTGTTATTCTTTGTACACCCCTGTGTTACCCATTTTTAAATTCATATGCCATCTGTTTCCTCTGTTGGTTTTCACAAAGCCATTGGACTTAATTGGTCATGGCAAGCTGTTTTTAAGATGGTCAGTTCCATTTCATTCATTTAATCAATCACAGGCAGACCTGAAAACTCAGCCAACATTTGGAGGTAGAACTCAGGACACAACTCAGAACATGGTCCTGGTCACAGAGATCATGGTGTGGCAGGTCCAAGGCTAGTACTGAAGCCCTCATGCCTATATCCAGCCCTACCCAGAGTAGGATCGCTTGGAAGAAGTGCACACCATCATGGTGGTTTGAAAACTTGCTGTATGTGAGGTTAATGTTCCTGGGCCCTGTTCCTAGGGTTACCGATGCAGTGGTTTTGGGGTCATGTTCAGAACTGTGCTTTTGTAATGGCTTTCTGGGTGGCACTCCCCCTTCTGGTAAGATGGTCATACCTCAGAAGCCATTTTGCTACAACTTTCTTAAAAGTTTGAATTTCCAGTCTTGGAAGCTCTGTTGCCTTATGTTTGGGAATGCCCATAGCATCTTCCCACCCAAACTCATGTTGGTCTGATTGGTGCCCATTAGCAGAGTATGTAAGAGGACAGTGACCAGTTGGATCTTCATGCATGATGAAGATGCCTGCTGTGCAGATGTGTATAAACATCTTTGCTGTCTACATTATCTAGACTTATCCTCTCCTCTGCACTCTGTCTATTTTGCTCTAAGCTTAACTGAATCCCACTGGAGAGGGCAATCTGCATTTTTCACACCAGGCAACGATTTCTTCTCCTTTGCCAGTATATCTTAAGGGATTTTTAAGTTCAGTAACTTAGACTGTATTTCAGTGTCCAAACCATTTCCCCCCATAATTGCATCCCTCCTTTGAATTGCATATTGAGTCCTTGCTTCATCCCAAGAAACTCACAAGCTCCTTCGTTATACTAAAATTCTGTTTTCCCCTTAGAAGGTCACTAGTTATCTTTATGCAAGGTCATCTCAAAAATTTCCATATCTATCATCTTTCCCTTGTTTCAAAAAATCTTTTTTCTTCTGCTTCTAAAATTATGAACTCAAGGCCTTTGTTTCATAAGTAATTTAATTTTTAATAATTTTATTATTCTGTATTATTTCCCCCAATCTTATAATAAAAGAATTTGATATTTTAATTGTTTTCTCATTGTATTAGTCTGTTGTTTTATAATCTCACTTTAAAATTCCTTGGCCAGTTTAATTTATGTTCTTATAAAATATTCTACAGAATCTAATAAATTAAATAGGAATGCTATGCAAAAAAAAAAAAAAAAGCTTTCTCGTCGCCTTTATTTCCATTTCAACTTTTCTTGGTTTGGATCATGCTCTTCTGCCCTTTCTTTGACACAGATGCCACATGCCTCTTCGTCTCTTTATGGTTATGGGAAAAAAGACTCAATGGCACTCTAACAATTAGCACACTGTGTCCTGCCTATTGATACTGATTCTTCACTATAAAAAGCAATGTATTGTACCCACTTTCCTGAAGTCTGACAATAAGCGAGGGAGAGTTTGGTAAATGCTTTCAGATTCTCTGGCTGGAGTCATGAGCTACTTTGACAACCCCAGGGCTCTATTAATAAGGTCAGATACAAGAGGCAGAGGTGTTTCCCCTGACTCGAATTCTTAGCTCGTCATCCAAAGTAACAACAAACCCTGTAGGCAGCCTTGGATGGAACTCTGAAAATTCTGCTCTGAAAGCTGGGCTCCCAAGAGCTGCCTTCCTGCTGCCATCTTTTGCTTCTTCCCTCAAATTTGTTATTAAGGACACTCTTCTCAGGGTCATCAGAACTCATGCTGTGATACTTCTGTAGCAAGTTTCATTTCTTCAGTGAAAATTTATCTAAATGACAAAAAACTTCACCATTTCTCTACTTATCTGATAATTTGTGCTCATTATTGGTAGACATTACTCTTGTGAACTGACTGTATAACATATATTTACTTCCCCAAAGGTTTTTTTCTCATCTCTTTCTCCCCCGCTCTCAATACACTAACATATAATGTTTTGTTCATAGTAAAATTTTAATTAGTTGAATTTATTTGAACAGAGATTTTGGCCAAATATCTTTGTACACTTTAAAGGACTGTACAGCAAATTTATTTAGGAAAGAACAGAGAAAGTCAGGATAACACAGCACACAATGTTTAATCATGGAGATGAATGAATGAGATGAGCTATAATGAGAGGCATTAAATATTCAAATATATTCTAAGCACAAAATTCTATTTCTATTTTGATTTTAAATTGGAAATCGTCTTAAACTCAGTATAAGACAGTTTAGTGAGTGAAACTGTGTTCATGTTTCCACTGTTATGAAATAAGTTCATTCTGATGGCCTAGCTGGTGTCTAATATTTTTATAGGTGTTGATGTTAAGACACTAAGAAATTGTTTTTAATGTGATAAGAAATTGAGTTCCTCTCCTAGCTTTTCAAGTTACAAGTCATGATATAGATAAGTGACTTGTTCACCCTGTCCTTCAGTTCTACTCTGTAAAATGGGGACTACTGTAAGGATAAATTGAGTTGATACAGTTAATACATTGACTATGCATAAATGGTGCCTAACATACAGTACATTAGCTTTTTGTTGTTTTGTAGCTTACTTAAGAGAAGTAAAAAGCAAATTTTTGAAAGATTCACTTCCCAATAAGCACAAATTCTCTAAAATTTATATAGTATGGATTATTGTTAACTTATTTTATTTCTCACTATTCATTCAATCATTTCATATGAAAAAGCTACCACATTCTCTTCGCAGGCAATCATTAAATGATCTAAACATTTAAGAGCAATACTTGGTAATAATTCTCAATTAATAGTATGCTTATTAAACATACCAACAAGAATGATTTTAAAGAAAGTCAAATTTTTAAATATTGATAATCTTGCATTAAAGGAAGGAATGGATGAAATAAATGGACAGGAATACTGAGAAGTTTGGGTTGAGAATAAGTATAAGTCTACTACTATATTAATCAACATTTACCTGTTAATGTTTTCTTGATGCAAATAATCTGGTTTTAATGAACACAGGCTAGTTATCATACGTAAAACAATTTCTGAAATGTATTAAATGCTGAAGTCAACAAGCAAGTTCTGTCTTTCATTTTCCAGAATAATGAACGTAGTTTGAGTCTAGTCCTTTGCAAGTGAAAAACAGTGTGGCTATTTCAGTCCTGTATGACTCATGGAGTGTTCTATTAGCGTGCACTTCCTGATGTAGGATAGTTTTTCTTTTAAACATTTGTTCATTCCTGTATTATGTGTATGATTTGCCTGAATGTAAGTGTATATCGCATACGACTGCATTGACCTAGGAAGCAAGAAGAGGACATAGGAATCGCTGGAGCTAGAGTTGGGCAAGGTTGTGGGTATGTAGAAGCAAACCGGGGTCCTCTGCAAGAGCCAGTGGTTTTAACAACCGAGTGGTCATTCTAGCCCTGGATAGGAGACTTTCAGGATTGCCTTAGTAATAAAATATCTAAAGGACAGCTACTCTAGGGAAATAAGGATTATGTCTATATCATAATAAAGCATAGTCTCTGTGTTCTTAGATTAATGAATTGTATTTTATTTATTAATGAAATCACAGTGCCTGGCAGAGGTCAGTGCATTTATATTTCCACAGCAGTGCAGCAGTATTTATTTTTAAGCAATGCATTTTCTGTGGGACTCAGATTGTTGCACATTACATAATTCAGCAGTTGTCTTTTGGAATAGTAGTTGGATAATGCTGAATGAAAGTACTGAAAATATTTTCAATTTATATTTGAAAATATCTCTGGAGTTTGCCCCCCTCCCCTGTTATCCCTTTCTTCTCTTCTTTCCTTACCTCTGTTCCATACTTTCCTTCCTGTCTTTTTCTTACTGTACCTTTTCTTTCTCTCAGTTTCTCCTCTTGGCCCTCTCCTTTGGTCCCCATGTCCAGGCTCATTAGAAACCATAGCAACCTGGGGATGGATAACAAGAGTAACACTACAGAGAAACAGAAGGCTCTGTGATTATCACACACACACACACACACACACACACACACACACACACACACACACACAAACACACACTACCAGTTTTTCTCAAATCTTACCTCTTGGGCCTTTTAGGAGAAACAGTACAGCTAATTTTTAGTGTTGTTAAACATGCAGTGAGGACCATCTCATCAGCAACTGGTACCCATAATTAACCCTCCTCTGCCTTTAGAATGCCTACATGGATGTGATTCATGGCCATTTAAAATGATCTCAATTATTTATTTTTAAAACTTTAATAGATTTGCAATGTGTATTTTTCCATATTCTTAAATAATGAGAAAGTACTCTCTAGTCAGATAGCATAAAGTATATTCTCTTAAGGCTATAAATTAAATTACAACTCAAGAAAATTCTTTAACATACACTTGGAAGAAAACATAGATTCAATGTAAATGACTAATATTTAAGGTATTTTTATACTTCTCTCCTAAAACTGATTTCACATTTTTAAAGAACTCATATTTTGTAATTGTTAAAATAGAAATTAAAAGGCAATAGAGTTATAGTTATTAAATATATTATTTCACTTCAATTTTCTTGGATGTTTATCCCAAGATAGTTTACATTACAATTTTTTTGTAATGTCAGTTTTTTCTTGGCTTTTAATTAAGATGTTAATCATGTATACACATATACATCTATAGTGTTTGTGTGTGTGTGCATGTGTGTGTGAATGGCATGTTCAGTAAGTCAGCTTTATTGCTATGACAGAAGTGTTATTCTCATTAAACATGAGCAGTCAAGAATAAAGTTTAATAGATAATATAAGTACATACTTAACTGGTGACCTAACTTGGTCATTTGAATTACAAGTTGAAATCCCATAGACTAGCTGTTTTTCACTCAGTATTGATTGATTGATTGATTGATTTTGCTCCAAGCTAAATCAGCTGTTGCATCTCTGGTAAAAATTATGTATCAGTACTCCTTCTCTTTTGGGCTTTACAGGAAGCTTGACAGAGAAAGCAGTTATTAAATATTCTCAAGCTGAATTGTGCTTTATTGGTGCTGTGGGGAAGTTCTTATAGCATACTAATGGTTGGGTTCACATTCCAGGACAGAAGTTTCAGGATCTGACAAGTGTTTACACTTGAGGCAAGAGCAGTACACTGCCCCTGAATTTGTACCAAAGAATTTCCAGAAAGTAATGTCAGAGCTGTGCAAGAATATGACCAATGAATACATAGCTGAGAAGCCAGTATTCTATGCCACAGAAGACATAATGTTCAAGATTGTTGATGATAGCTCTGGCTTTCTGGAATGCTCTTAAGAGGAAATGAATAAATGCCTTCAGCCAACAGGAAAATATGTTATGCCAGTCTAGGCTTTTTATTATCAACGATTTGTACTTTTGAACTGCATTTAGAAGCAGGTGAATATTTAATATACCTGATCTGAAGTAGATTTGTCCTTCATACTAGGGCCACAATTCTTAAATTTTCAAATTAGTTGTATAGACTTTTGTGTCTTTAAAATTTGAGTGTATGTTTAATACTGTAAATGTAGGAGTCTCTCCGTGGCCTCAGATGATTGACACAAAAATTCTAAAATAATGATACAGAATTTTCACATATCTAAGATTTTCTAGTACTTTTAAAGAAAACTTCAGAAGTTCAAAATTCTAGGCCAAAGTCATAATGAACCTTCATATCTAGGCTTCATGTATTCTGCATCAATATTAGGCTGCATGTGCTTTTATAACATGCTGAATATGTATTGTGTAAGCATATGTATTGTATAAGCATCTGTCTTTTTATTTTTACTTATTTCAGAATAAATTGCCTAAATTAGTCCACTTTCAAAATTCTTCAGCATGCTCATGGTCAACTAGGGTTCAATAGCATTATGTAGATAGTTTTAGGGAGGCAATTTTACATACAGTGAAATTGACATATCTTAAATATAATATTCAGTGAATATACAAATAAATAATAGTTTGTCTCATATTTAAGAAATTATGAAATACAGAAATTTTCTCTAATGTGAACAGTGAGGACTATACTTATTTGGATTATCCAATTTGCCAAATTTCAACTCAAGCCATAAGAGGAAGTTTTAGTATGGAGCAAAGATAATCTGTCTAATTTGGCATAGAGCAAAAGTGTAGGCCTAGGTAGTTTAACATGTAGTGCTATGGTTTGAATATGAAATGTGTCATGTTTGAACACCTGGTCCCCATCTGTTATCACTCATTTGGAAGGTTGTGGAATCTTTAAGAGGCATATCCTTGCTGGAAATGAATCATGTGGGTGGGTCTTAAGGTTTTAGAATATGGTCCTAGCTCCTGTCTGTCCATAAATACAGCTACCTTACACCTCTGCTACCATATGTCCCCTGCCACAATCAGCAATGTCCTATTTTTAAATTGTAAGCCAAAACAAAAACAAAACAACCAAAAACCCTTCTTCCCCCTCTTTTTTTCTTCTTTCTTGGATAGATTGAGTCTTACCCTGTAGATTATACAACGTTAGTTCAGATTATCCTTGAACTCACTATATAGCCCAGGCTGCTCTTGAATCCATGGTGAAACTCCTGCCTTGGCCACCAAAAAGCTAGAAGCACAGGCATGAGTCACCACACCCAATTAAACACAGCCTTCCCTTTAGTGGCCTCTTATCAAGTACCTGATCTCAGCATTGAGAAAGGTAGCTTGCATGTAGAATTCTCACTCCAGTCTTTATAAAGCAAAAAAAAAAAAAAAAAAAAAAATACCAGAAGCACATGTGAGATACTGAATTCACATATGATAACAGACACTGGATAATATGAAGAAAGATGCTGGGGGAGACCCAAATCTTAGGATCTAGAATGGGGTCTAACAGGAAGCTGTGGGTCTCAGCAGAATCTTCTTCCTCCTCTGGATTTGGTTTACTTTCCTGGTGAAATACAGATTATTGGTCATCCAAATTCTGAAATTCTGTTATTCTCAGAACACTTTGTATGGGCAGATTTTTCTGATCCTTTGTGTTTTTCATAACAGCAGTAAGTGATAATGGCATTTGAAGAATGACAAGGAAAGTTTTAATTAATTTTTTTAACCTAATCAGTAGATGAGGCTAAAATAGACACATATTAGCTCATGTTCTTTTGTAATGCTAGTAATGTTTTTATGCTCATTTAAATATGATGAAGACAGAACACATATTGAAAAGTCAATTTCCCAAGAAATATTTAAAGCAAGTAATTATGAGATATTTATACCCATCGATGATACATTTTTGCCAAATTATTTTCTTCTCATATTGTTTTATTGACTGACCAACTATTAACCAAGCTCTCCATCTCCCAGTGTGGTAACAGTCAAATGGATCGAATAGATTTTGTCATCAGCAGAACCATCTGTTTCCTCATCCTGCTCTGCGATTTTTCTATTTATATTTTGAAACTCTTCAAGAGAAATTAGAAGTGGAGGAGGAGGAGATAACCACTGAGCACAACAATAACAAATTTTATGTACTCTTATTATTTTTAGTGCTCAAGCAATAGGAGGTGTAAATGCCAATGTAGACAGTCATTCAAGAGTTCTTTATGAATATTGTTGGGCAATTAAATATTCCCAAATTATATCAATATAATAAAATCTGTATGATTCAAATTGAGCATGATGGTACTGAAATACGGATAGTAATGAAATGTGACTACAGGGGGAAAAAGTACCTTTTGTTCTCACATGCTCTGAGAATAAGAAGTGACCACAGCTCTCATCTCCAGAAAGTTTAAATTCCCTTCACAAGGTGCTAAAAATACTTGCTATCATTCTTTGGTCATCATGGCTTTCTTGGGGACCTAGCTGTCTAAATTTAGACATTTGAAATGAACTCAAAAGAGACAGGAGAGTCAAGGAGAAGCAAAATTTACTTTGAAATAAAAATTCTTTCAACCTATCTCGTTATTAATAGAAACCCTCCTTTGTGTTCTTAGCTGGAGCCATCCCGCCCTTTCTTAAAGTGTGCTGGGTTTCAGAGGAAGCCCGGCTCAGTAGGAATGGCAGCAGTTCTAGGCATCTCACTTCAATGCATAACAGAGGGTTACCTCCTTAACATGTTCCTGTTTGTCGTGTGGGGCCTGGAATAAGTGTAGTCTCTTCTTGGCCTGTTCCTTCCCTTCATCCCTTTATCTCCCTCCTCATCCTTCCCCATTCTCCCCATCTTCCTCTCCCTCTTTCTTTTGCTTTTTGAGACACAGTCTCACTGTATAGGCCACTAAGACCTCGAATTCATAATTTCCTTTCAAAGTATTCTAAGTGCTGAAATTATAAACACACAACACCACATTTGTGTGTTCATGTTTACATACTTAGACAGAAAATGGTTTTCCATGTGTCTCTTTTTATCCTTATAAGTAAATTTACGCAATCTGTTTTTGGGATCCTATTTGTTTTTGAGTCTCCAAATTTCTGGTTACTTTTCCTGGAATGTTCAGAGACTTTTCATATTATAATATATTAACATATTAAGAAACCAAACCTAGCTCAAAGGTTTCAGCATCTTAAAAATTTCATCATCCTTTAAAATGGTTATAAGTACTTTTCGAGTTTGACTTATACATAAAAAACAATAATGTATTATAAATATATTTAAGTTAGATAAATAGAGGCATTCCACATAATTGAACTGCTTGAATTTTATAAACAATATATGCTTTTTTCCCTATAGATCTTCAAGGAGTAGTAGTGCTTCATGATATCCTTCCCCAAACCATAGTATCTTAATATGCCTGAGCTTTTACATGTAACCACAGCTGCTGAGATTTCAGCAGCCACTATGTCTTACAAGAAGACAATATTCCAAAACACCCCATAACTTTCACAGATGCCTACATCCTTTTCACCTCCTCTTTTAGGATATTTCTTGAAGCTTGGAGGGAGTGATAGAGATATTGTGTTTAGAGATGAGCATTCATCTTTGGCTATCAAGCGCCAAAGTTATTCTCAATTGAGGAGATGTGCTTCTGACTACCAAGGACAGCTTTGTCTTTCTCTATACCTTACGCTGCATCAAGCCTTTACTCACCAGCACTCTTTGAGGTTGTTAGTGTTTGGCCTTCCTAATTCCTACACTGTGCTTTCTCTTACCCAGGGCTGGTGGCAGGAAACAATTCAGCTCATGACCTGTTTCCTGATCTCAGACCTCCAGTACGGTTCAGTTTTTAACAAGAGAGTCTTTCTTAAGATGCCCAAAACTGCTACCTCTGAGTCATACAATGTGAAATAATGACTTTTCTCCAACTACTGTTCCCAGGAGATACCACCACACACAACTAGGCTTGAGACTTGTGGGCACAGTTAGCCTTGCCCTGTGGTGGGACTACCCATGTCTCACTTGGCTTACCCTTCCAAGGCATCTTCAGCTTCTTTTCCTCCAGGAAGCTGTGGGGTGAAAGCTTTGTTTGGCTTCCTCCTCTGCATTTTCCATCTTCCTTTCTGATCCTTTCACTTTCTTTGTAGATTTCAGGGACTCCTCCTGTCTTTGTTGGAATATAGTCCATGTTTCTGTTTCTGACCCTCTTCCTTCAAGGTCTCTTATAAGACCTCTTCTCTGTCATCTTACTTGGAAGCACCTAATATTCATTTTATAACTTTTTAATTCATAATCATTAGATTTTTCCTTTATAAAAACAGGAGAGTATTATTAGCTGGGAAATTCTCTTTCCACCTTATATGACTTAACTGATGCTTTGGATGAAATGCAGCTAGATTTTTTTCACATGTTCCTGACAGATAGGAATACATCTCATTATGCAAGAAGACTTTCAGCATAAAGGCTATCATTCAAGAGCCATATTTTGTATGCTTTTTGTGGTTATTATGAGGAGCTGTTCTGTTTTTCTTTGTCTGAGTGCTCTGAAAAAGTGTTCAGGTACATTGACCTTGAATTCTTTAGAAACAGAAACTGATAAGAATATTTTTATTTTGTTCTATAAAAAAATAAATAAAATTCCCTGGAAAAAATGCCCCTCTTTCTAACATCAAAGATCTTTTTGTTTGTTTTCCCCTTTTAAAATAATGTGACAGTTTCGTACATGTATATAATGAATTGGAGTCATTTCCAATTTCCATTTCCTTTCTCATCCCTTCTCCCTCCTGCTGAACCATTTCTTCCCAACAAGTTCTCTCTGCACTTCATGTCTTCTTTTTGTGTGTGACCCACTGAGTTTAATTATAGTTGTTTGCAGATGTAGGGGTGAGAAGTTATTTACTGGAACATGGGCAGCTTATCGGTTGCTGCAACATTGAAGAAAATGACATCTCTTCCCCCAGGAACTGTTAACTGCCAATATTCCCTCAGGAAGATGTGAGGCCACATGTATCCTTCCTCAATCCATGATACAATGCTGACAGACCGAATCTTGTGGAAGCCTTGTGCAGATAACCACAGCTGCAGTGAGCTCATGCATGCAACAGCTCCTTCATGTATGGAAGATGTCTTTTGCTGCACATCTCCCCATCCTTTGACCTTAAAATCTTTTTTACTCTCTTCGGGGACGTTCCCAAAAGCCATGAATGTGGTAATACAGATGATGCTTTAGGGCTTTATTACTCTACTGTTATCTGTTTTCGGTCTGTTTGAAAGTCATAGGTTTCTGTGATACACATACTCACAGAAGTAAGAAATGTCTTCGATGACGGCTGAGCAGAGTACTAATCTATGAGTGTATATACAGAATGTGTAGAAGACAGTTTGACAACATGATCATTTAGAAACACAGTAATAGTTGGTTTCTCACTAAGACCTATAATCTCCCCAGCTATGGGCTCTTAATCAGGTTTATAGAACCAATCATGAGTTCTGTCCTATAGAATGAGCTTCAAATCAAATCAGAAATGGTTGGTTCCCCTCATAATATCCATGACCCTTGTATGTAACAGAGGGCATATCTTTCCTAGGATTCACAGCTGAGTAAAACAATGTTGATGACTATTCTTTTGGAAGCCTTCATCACACTTTCAAACAGTATGAAAGATAGCCTATATGGAGGAAGGATAGCCAATAGGGAGGAAGCTTCTAGCTCATTTCCTGCTTCATTTTCTTTCTAGGTCCTGTGACCAAAGTGTAATATCTTCAGCAATAGGGACTCACCAGGAAGTTCTGATAGGAACCACTGATTTACAAGGTTTAAGTTTAAAATGTGGACATCTGAAGAACTTTCTGTATAGAAAGAAACGTGGGAAAAATAGAGGCAAATTATTGGGCAAATACTATCAGTAGGAAGCCATAAGTAGATGCTTCAGACTATAGCACAGAAGGATTCTTACTCCACTTGGTGGCCTAATAAATGGCTCAGGATAGATGCTGGGGTCTACAAACACATAGAACTAAGTCAAACTATTATCAGTTTTGGAGCAGAGGCTGGTGGTTGTAGTGAATGTCTTCCCTGTCTTTTGATTAAACAACACAGGCCTCTAATTGTTATGTACATGAACTGAAGAATAATAAATATTTGAGAAAATATCCACGAGTTATTTAATAGCAAAATAGAGAACAAATATCCTCTCTCCTACTTTTCACATAGAGATAGCTATGCAAACTGATGATCTAGGATACCTCCTTTTAGACTGGGGAGCCTTTGTGCATGTTTATAAATTCCCTTGGTTTATTACAACATGGGAGAGGAGAAGGCTAGGAAACTTTACCATTTAATTAGACCCCCAGTGGCTCAGATGCAACTGAATTGATCTGCACCCACTTGGAATAGAACATGTGCCCAGTGAATACAATCTAAGTCTTTGCTTGAAGAAAGTAGGCACTCCTGACAATTACAGTGGCCAGGCAATCTCTCAGCAAAGTGCATGGGGAGAAGGGCTGGTGCAGGCATACTCAAGGATTTATAATATGAAGACTATTTTGTCCCAGAATTTCAACTCATATCTACATTTAAACATTACTGGTCCAGGGAAATAATACTAGATTGCAAGCTACTTATGATTTCTGTGTAGTTATAAATCTATTCAGATATTTCTGAGAGGAGTCTATGATCAAAACTTTCATCAGAGTTATCATTCCATCACTTTATAAAAGTCTCCATTGATAGCAATATGTTATATATATGAGACAAAGAAAAGTAATTAAATTTATTCATACCTGAGCATAGTCTACTTTGATTTTGTAAGAGTTAAATATTAAACATCATCTATGCATCATAGTGGTACTTTAAAAAGTTATAATAAGGAATAGAATATATATTGAATATTTGCTATGTGAAAACACTAAATATATTTCATACCTAAAAATAGATATCATCTTCTCAGTGATATTCATATAACTGCATCTTCTTGCAGCACAATATATCATTTAATGCTCCTTAATGGAATTTGTAATGATGCCCATTGTTTTAAGTGATGTACTCCTTTTGAGCAAGCTGTGCAATAATTACATACATTCTTTATGCCAATTATCTTTCAATAATTGGCATAAAGTATAATTGTGCCTAAAATATATTGTGTACTAAGTGAATATGCATAGTGCACATAGGAAGGGCAAACCAAGAGATCTTCAAAGGAAGTAGGCAAGTGTACCAGCTTTCAATGCCTGCATTTGGCATGCACACAAAAATTCACATGTGGAAAGGGTTGTACCAGGGATATTCTTTAGTGTATGCTTTGGAACTTAACAGCCAATTGATTGATTTATATGAATGTGATATTTTCATAGAAAGTTCCATTCAGAGTCAACTTTTAACCTAACATTAATTCCATGTTTAATTCTTTCTTCTATCTTTCCTGGATGTTTCTCAGAGGCTAGACGATAACCTGGAACATTAAGGCATAGAAGAACACTATTTCTAATAAATAAATACCATTAGTATATTAACCTAGCCATTTCTTTGGGCATGTAGAAACAATGATACCAGGTATCTGCTGAGAAATGCCTACAGTGCTACTGAGAAACAACAGAGAAAAAAGAAAGGAGCTTTTCCTGCTGCTCTCTGAAGTTTAGCGGATGTATAGGAGTTGTGTGTTTTGGAAGATAGAGTGAAAGACTAAGAAGCTTTTGCTTACACATCTGGGTAACTTGAAAAAGTTAGAAGTCAAGGCGTCCTCACAAGTGAGTTTCATGGAAAGAAATTGGGAAAATTACATTTTAAAAGTTGATACCAATTAGGAAAGAGCCAAGCATTTCTTCCTTACAAGTTGTAAGGTTAATTGTAAACTAAACAACTAAGCAAAACTCAGAATTATCATATGTTTTTAAGCAAGACAACACTGTTGGATAATTTATGCTGAAAGACAGTGATCAATATGCTAGGCTAAAGGAGCACATCTATCTATAGATGTGTAGATAGACAGACAGACAGAAAGACACAAAGAAAGACTGATAGATAGATAGATAAATAGATAGATAGATAGATAGATAGATAGATAGATAGATAGATAGATAGATAGATAGATGATAGAATGAGGATTGCAGGAAAAGCAGGGGAAAGAGAAAATAAAAACAGGATGAGAATTATTCTCTATATTCTTGGAAAAGCAAGACAGGAATTTTTAAATAAGAACGTCAAGATAAATGCAAAAGGAACATAATCACGTTTTCAATTCAAAACAAAAATATGATATATTGTACAAAATCCACTTCCAGTCTTATATGTGTGCATACACTTATACAAATATTTATATCAAATAGAAGTACATACATTTAATCAAAAGATATATGCTTGTGTACTCTGCCCACCCTAGAAAAGGAGAAACATAATTCTCAAAACCTAAAAAATGACAAAATGTCTATCTGAAATAAAATGCATAAATTTTGGTATACCTATGTACCAAAAAGCTATAGCAGTGACAGTGGATGAATGACTTTTTTTTTTTTTTTTTTTTTTTTTTTTTTTTTTTGGTTTTTCGAGACAGGGTTTCTTTGTGTAGCTTTGCACCTTTCCTGGAACTCATTTGGTAGACTAGGCTGGCCTTGAACTCACAGAGATCCACCTGGCTCTGCCTCCCGAGTGCTGGGATTAAAGGCATGCGCCACCACCGCCCGGCGGATGAATGACTTTTAAAGGAAAGAACATACATGAATCACAAATACAGAACTGGATGAAAAACCTATAGATATTCAAAAGTGCTGACCTAATTCTAATTAATAGAGGGGTAATGGTCGGGACACAGAGCAGAGAAGGGTAATGGTTGAAACATAAAGGAAAGAATAGTAATGGTTAGGACACACAGGAAAGAATAGTAATGGAGAGAATAGTAATGGTTAGGACACGCAGGAGAGAATAGTAATGGTTAGGACATGCAGAAGAGAAAGGTGATGGTTGGGACACAGAAGGGTAACAGTTGGGACACAGAGGACAAAGGGTAATGGTTGAGACATAGAGGACAGAAGGGTAATGGTTGGAACACAGAGGACAGAAGGGTAATGGTTGGGACACAGAGGACAGAAGGGCAATGATTGGGATACAGAGGGGAGAAGTATATGGATGTCTCTGTACCACAGCAGGCATGGGAGACACAAGACTAAGAAGTTATGTCTGGCTTTGTTTTAGAAGTTTGTTTTATTTTAAGGTTTCTCAGGTTTTATGCAGAAATGCCTGTGGAACATTCAAGTGTCCTATGTAGGAGGAGTTTTCCTGTCCCGAGGCCTCTATCCAATAATTACTCAGAGGTTTAATGTTAATTACAAATGGTCACCCAGTAGCTTAGACTTATTGCTAACTAGCTCTTTCTTACATTTTTTTTTAAGTAAATTTATTTTACAACATCATTTAGTTCAACATAATAGCCACAGATTCCCCTGTTCTCCCACTCTCGCCCCCCTCTCCCTCCCCTCATCCCACCCCCCATTCCCACCTCCTCCAGATCAAGGTCTCCCCAAGGACCGGATCGACCTGGTAGACTCAGTCCAGCCAGGACCAGTCCCCCCCTCCCAGACCGAGCCAAGTGTCCCTGCATATGTCCCAGGATTCAAACAGCCAACTCATGCAACAAGCCCAGGACCCGGCACCAACACACGGCTGCCTCCCAAACAGATCAAGCCAAATGACTGTCTCACCCGTTCAGGGGGCCTGATGCAGTTGGGGGCCCCTCAGCCTTTGGTTCATAGATCCTGTGCTTCCATTCGTTTGGCTATTTGTCCCTGTGCTTTATCCAACCCTGGCTTCAACAATTCTCGCTCATATAAACCCTCTTCTTTCTCACTAATTAGACTCCCAGTGCTCCACCAGGGGCCCAGCCATGGATGTCTGCATCCAGATTCCTCAGACCTTCCTTGGATGGGGTTTATGGCACAACTAACAGGGTGTCTGGCCATCCCATCACCGGAGTAGGTCAGTTCCTGCCGTCTCTCGTCCATTGCCAGCAGTCTTTTCTGGCGGTATCTTTGTGGATCTCCGTGGGCCTCCCTAGCTCTCTGCTTCCTCCCCTTCTCATGTGGTCTTCATTTACCATGGTCTCCTATTCGTTGTTCTCCCTCTCTTTTCTTGATCCAGCTAGGATCTCCCACTCTCTTTCCCTCGACCGTCGCTCTTCATTGTTCCCACTCATGACCAGGCTGTTCATGTAGATCTCATCCATTTCTCCATGTCTTTTTTGGGGTCCCGTTTTCCAGGTAGCCTCACTGGTGATGTGAGTAGCAGTTCAGTCATCCTTGTTCCACATCTAGTATCTTCCTATGAGTGGGTACATACCATATTTGTCTTTCTGAGTCTGGGTCACTTCACTCAGGATGATTTTTTCTAGATCCATCCATTTGTCTGCAAACCGTATGATGTCATTGTTTTTCTCTGCTGAGTAGTATTCCATTGTGTATATGTGCCACAATTTATTTATCCATTCTTCAGTTGAAGGGCATCTAGGTTGTTTCCAGGTTTTGGCTATTACAAACAATGCTGATATGAACATAGCTGAGCAAGTGCTCTTGTGGTATGATTGAGCATTTCTTGGGTATATGCCCAAAAGTGGTATAGCTGGATCTTGGGGGAGATTGATTCCCAATTTTCTAAGAAAGCGCATATTGATTTCCAAAGTGGTTGTACAAGCTTGCATTCCCACCAGCAGTGGAGGAGAGTTCCTCTAGCTCCACAACCTCTCCAGCATAAAGTGTCTTCAGTGTTTTTGATCTTAGCCATTCTGACAGGCGTAAGGTGGTATCTCAGAGTTGTTTTGATTTGCATTTCCCTGATGATTAGGGATGTTGAGCAGTTCCTTAAATGTCTTTCAGCCATTTGGGTTTCCTCTGTTGAGAATTCTCTGTTTAATTCTAAAGCCCATTTCTCAATTGGACTGTTGGTCGTTTTGATGTCTAATTTCTTGAGTTCCTTATATATTCTGGATATCAGTCCTCTGTCACCTGTGGGGTTGGTGAAGATCTTTTCCATTCAGTAGGCTGTCGCTTTGCCTTGTTGACCATATCCTTTGCTCTACAAAAGCTTCTCAGTTTCAGGAGGTCCCATTGATTGATTGTTTGTCTCAGTGTCTGCGCTAATGGTGTTATATTTAGGAAGTGATCTCCTATGCCAATGCGTTCAAGATTACTTCCTACTTTCTCTTCTAGCAGGTTTAGAGTAGCTGGATTTATGTTGAGGTCTTTGATCCACTTGGACTTAAGTTTTGTGCACGGTGACAGATATGGATCTATTTGCAGCCTTCTACACGTTGATATCCAGTTATGCCAGCACCATTTGTTGAAGATGCTTTCTTTTTTCCATTGTACACTTTTGGCTTCTTTGTCAAAAATTATATGTCCATAGGTGTGTGGGTTAATGTCAGGGTCTTCAATTCGATTCCATTGGTCCACATGTCGGTTTTTATGCCAATACCAAGCTGTTTTTATTACTGTAGCTCTATAGTAGAGCTTGAAGTTAGGGATTGTGATGCCTCCAGAAGTTGTTTTATTGTACAGGTTTCTTTTAGCTATTCTGGGTTTTTTGTTTTTCCATATGAAGTTGAGTATTATTCTTTCCAGGTCTGTGAAGAATTGTGTTGGTATTTTGATGGGGATTGCATTGAATCTGTATATTGCTTTTGGTAAGATTGCCATTTTTACTATGTTAACCCTGCCTATCCATGAGCATGGGAGATCTTTCCATTTTCTGACATCTTCTTCAATTTCTTTTTTCAGGGACTTAAAGTTCTTGTCATATAGGTCCTTCACTTGCTTGGTTAGTGTTACCCCAAGGTATTTTATGTCATTTTTGGCTATTGTAAAGGGTGATGTATCTCTAATTGCCTTCTCATCTTCTTTGTCCATTGTATATAGGAAGGCTACTGATTTTTTTGAGTTGATCTTGTATCCTGCTATGTTGCTGAAGGTGTTTATAAGCTTTATCAATTCCTGGGTGGAATCTTTGGGGTCACTCAAGTATACTATCATGTCATCTGCAAATAGGGAAAGCTTGACTTCTTCCTTTCCAATTTGTATCCCCTTAATCTCCTTATGTTGTCTTATTGCTCTGGCTAGAACTTCAAGTACTATATTGAATAAGTATGGGGAGAGTGGACAGCCTTGCCTCGTTCCTGATTTTAGTGGAATTGCTTTGAGTTTCTCTCCATTTAATTTGATGTTGGCTGTTGGTTTGCTATATATTGCCTTTATTATGTTTAGGTATGTTCCCCGTGTTCCTGATCGCTCCAAGACTTTTATCATGAAGGGGTGCTGGATTTTGTCAAATGCCTTTTCTGCATCTAGTGAGATGATCATGTGGTTTTTTTCTTTGAGTTTGTTTATATGGTGTCTTTCTTACATTTTAAGTTAACCCATATTCCTTATTTACAGTCTTCCATGTGGCAGTTTATTAGCATACCACATTCTTCTCCTGCTCCATCTGCATCTGGCTGGCGACTCCAGACTGCCCTTCTTTCTCCCAGTAGTCTCCTAGTTGGCCCTCCTTCCTAACCTCATTTTGTTCAGCTATTGGCCAATCAGCTTCCTTATTAAACTAATCACAGTGACATATAATTCACACAGCAGCCTACACTTAAGTATAGTCTGTTTCCCTGTGAAATTCCCTTGAAGGAAACTAAATTTTCATTTGCAAGTGGTTATCAATAATTAGAGATTGTTTTTGTGTTAGGGGTGAGGGAAGGTATCCACTTCTCCTTTGAGCTCTAGGACCTCATCTTGTGCCGACCACTGCACACCCTGTGCATGCTGACTTAGTCTTTGTGAGTTCATGTATGCATCAATCATGTTGATTTAGAGGGTCTTGTTTTCTTGGTGTCTTCCATCACCTCTCGCTCTTACATTCTTTCTGCCTCCTCTTCTGCAGGATTCTCTAAGCACTGAAGAGGAGGGATTTGATGGAGACATCCCATTTTTAGCACTGAGTGTTGCAAGGCTTCTCACCCTCTAAGTCATATTTGGCTGTGGGTCTCTGTATTTGAAGAAATACTGTTTTAAATCAGCATTTAGTAAGGCTTTTCAAAGATGCTGTGTATTATATTGGCATCTTTTAAAAGAAAAATATAAGTGATATTTATTGAAATGTTTCAAAAAATATATTTTAAAATATTTTTAAGTATAAGTGCATTTGCATATGATATAGAGTTAACTTATAAATGTATGTGATTTATCTTTAAAGATACTTGAAGCTAGTTGTACTTTAAATAAGTACAGACATAAAAAATTCACAAGTATTGAATTTTTCCTTACAAATCTTTTGTGATTCCTACTTAAATTTTTTGAAGCTGTTTTGTTTATTTTAGCCAGGCAAGACAAATTCCTTAAGTCTTTCTTGAAGGATTCTTGCATGAATTTGATTGGAATGTTACAGAACTATTATTAATGATTTTATCTTTGCTGCACGTAAATTCTTACAAGGTTCAAAGGAAGCTGCTTTGAGTTCAGAAAAGTGATTACATAGAGGAAAGTGGAAAGTAGCCCATCGGTACTCGATAAATGTTAACTTCCAAAATTAACTCTGAACCAGAAAAGTTAGCTTTGTGTTTTGTGCTCTATTGAAGATGGGAAAGAATCTAACACACAAATATTATCTATCTATATCTATATATCTGTCTGTCTGTCTGTTTTCCTAATTACCTACCTGTCACCTACTCATTTCCTTCCTGGCAAAAGTTGCCTCATTTGCTAAAATTTGTTACAATAACACCTTACAAGATATTCACCCAAAAGTATTACTAAACAGCATTGAATTCTAATAAAGAAGTTGATCATATGTTTTGTCAAGTCATATTTTGTTCTCTAAGTCCTTCCATGGCAATTATTTTTAGCTGATCTCATTCATTCAAAAACTAGTTACTAAATACCTACTTCCTAGTAGAACAGAGCTTAAAACATAGAAGATACCAAGCTAGTCATAGTTGAATGGCTAGATGAATATTAAATGAATGAATAAAGAAAACCCAATATATTGCAGATACTGAAGATACATATATCAATCAGTCAGCTATAGTCTGGAATGTTGGAAGTTATCAGATGAGTAACTACTAGGCAAATAATTCAATAATCTATATGGGCAGATAAAAACTCTTTAAAATAAAATGCATGCTGTGCAGTATACACACACCAATTATCTATATGTCTTCACTGTGCAGGTAACTTTGTTTATGATATTTTAAGATTCTTTAAAATTACTATATTCCCTATGTATTTATTTGGGCTAAAAATATGACCCCCAGATCAACTAAGATAGTTTTTTCAATGACACTTTAAAAAAATTGTTAATATATATATTGACTGGGCAACATAATGGGTTTTATCATGGCATTTTCCTACATAAGTGTAATATAGTGTGAGCATATTCACCCCTAATTGTTCTTTCCTGCTCCCCTCCTACTCTTCCCCTTCTACTTCAGAGGTAGCAACCCTCCTGTGTTCACATTTTAAACATACTTTCAAATTAATGGATGTCAGACATTATCTGCTTATTGAAAGTACTAAAATAGAGATATTTGGTAATGAACTTAGTTTTTTTTTTATATTAGGAGTTGTTTTAATTACCTTGAATGACTGTCTTCCTTAAAAATTTTCAGCTTTGAATTTTTCATAGCAAGTTACAACATGCTTCAAAATTAGGTCAAAGACAAAATGAGAATTGATAAGATATTTAATAATATGCGCTGCAGCTAGCCTACATGAATTTATAGACTCATGACCTGAATCTCAAGGGAAATTTTCCAGAACCCACCACTGCTCAACCATCTTTCCATTACCAACTTCTAGTCAATCTTATTTTTAACGAATTTTGGGGAATTGAGGCGCCAATGCCATTCTGTGTCTTAAATGAGAAGTCTTGTATGTGAACCTTAGATATTTCAACCTCGGTAAGAATCTTTAAACAAACTTTAAACATTATAGTTTCCCCTTTTCTAACAGAATGGGTCAGTATCCTCCTGTTGCAGAATCCAAGAAGGGTCTACAATGCTACTGCTTTCAATTATCACACTCTGTTAATAACATCTCAAGTTTCCAGGTCTCCTGCTTCTTAAATTGCAAAGTGGAAACAGTGAGCTTGACTACTCTCCATACCTTGTGTGGCTCCTTAATTCACTAAAACACAGTATCTCGCTGTGAAAATATATGCCATAAAATTCTTGTTTTTAAATATTCAGAGTGAATATTTCTGAATTTATTATCATGTTACTCAATTGAATACTAATAATATGAACTCTGTGGGATATGACCTAAATTATTCATGGAAGTGGCATCTATAATGCATTGCTGGTGAATGTGCTAGGCAGTGTATTTTCACCTAGCAGTATGATGGCTTCTGACAAATCCTCCTTCTCCGGGTAATGTGAAATGAGATGCTCTAGGCACCTATTTCTTTTAACAACTCCTCTTCTGATATACACCTTTATAGCAAAGTTTTCTAAAATCTATGTCAAACTCCTTGTCTTCAGGGATCCAATTCACCTGCATCAGACCTTCATAGCTTCAAATGAATTGGAAAGGCTGGAAGGCGAGAGGACTTTGCAGAGAGGAGAAAAGAATGTGACATAAATCAACAGCAAGAAGTCAAACACATCCTAACAGGGGTGAACACAGCCACTCCACAGCAAAGAAGTGAAATGAGTACACTAAGTGGGTAATTCATCTTTTTAGGGGAAAATGCTGTGTTTGGTACGAGTTGAAACTCTGCATAAAAACCTATCATTAGGAAGATGCCAAACCTTTTAAATAAAAGTGTAGGTGTTAGCGGTAACCAAATCAAGACCCGTGAATACTTTGCAGATGAAGGCATTCTTTCTAGACTGGGAAGGCAGCTGTTTAGAAATCTCTTTAGAATTTATGTTCTTAGGTGAGCATTCTTAATCATGTCTTTAAGCACTGTTATTTATGCTAGGTGAAAAATGTATTTATGTTTAACTTGTATATATTCACTGTGCAAAATGATGGCTTTCATTTCAATGTTTTCATAAATGTGTGCCATCTGCTCCCTTCAATTCCAAACCTCTGCCCTTTGTTACTCTTTCTTGGTACTCCCATCCTCCTCTAGGGATACAGCTATCTCCCACTGTACATAGAGATCCACTATTTGTAGAGCAATCCCATGTTTACTCCACAATTTACTTGAAAGTTCATAGTAAAACACTCAACCTCATTCATGGGGTGATAAGGCAAGCTTCTCTAAGATGATCTACTAAAGCCTGTCAAAAGAAAACCGTTTCAACAGAATTCTATATTTTAATGTGCATAATGTCTTGCCTCTATGTATATATGTACACCATAAATGTGCCTGCTGCCTGTGGGGTTTATAAGAGAGCACCAAGTCCTCAAGAAGTGGAGTTACAGATGATTGTGAGCTGCCATGTCAGTTCTGGAAATTCAGACCAAGGTTGTCTGCAAGATCAGTGTGATTTTCACCTCTGAGTCATCTCTCCAGCCCTTTTCACCCAGTTATAACGTCATTCCTATGAATATAGGCAGAGGTCTTGTCCCTAGGATCCACTGCAATTTCACACACTGCTCTTAAGAGCCATTTGTAGGAAGCGATTACCCATGCTGGGTCAGCCATTTCACTTCTTACAGTCATTAGATACAGTCTTATAAACCAAGTGTTTCATAGCACCATTATTTATTATTGTGTATTTTAGAAAGTGCTATGTTTTCAATAGTAGTAAATGAGAGATTGAACAAGTACAAATGAAACAGCTCTGCAAGTATGAAAAATATTGAAAGTAACAATTCCAAAATTTGAATATGATCATGTATCAAGTATTTAAATATAAATATACAAACATTATATGAAAAATGAAAAAGTAAGATTAAACTGTGCTTAAAATGTAGAAAATATTAGATATTTTAGCTTCTATTGTATGCTACTCTCATGTTTCTTAGGGAAATGTGGAGACATTAAGCTCTCAATTCATTGCTAGTACATTGACATACATGCAGTTGTATTATTTGAGATATATGTGCTTGATGAGGCAGGAGAAAAAATACACTAAATCTGATTGAATACCTACCAATGCTAGACATTGAAGTGGCTTAAGTATTTATTTCATCTATTTCTAAAATATTTAATAGTGTTACTAATTATTATTTAAGAACTTCATATAATGTACTTTGATCATATGCCACTTTCTAACTCTTTCCAGAAACTTTCCCATTTTTCTGGCTACCCATTTCATGTTCTCATTGAGAAAGAAAAGAAAACAAACAAAAAAATACATGGTCTAGTTTTTGTGTTGGTTGACTACTGAACACAGGGCCTGCTCTGATGTGTGATTGACATACCCAGAGTCACTCCATTAAAGAAAACTGATTTTCCCTCTCTCAGAAGCTATCAGTTGTGATCAGTTCCTTGTCTGTGGATTGGTCTTCATACCAACCTTTCCTCCTCCATACTAGGAGGACTTATTAATGCAGTTTTCTTCTCTGTGAGTTCCTATGTGTATCTGGAAAACATTTGTTTGTTTGTTTGTTTGTTTGTCTGTTTTTGCTGTTTGTTTCCTTGAAATCAACTACCACCTCTGGTTCGTGTAACTTTTCTGTCCTCCCTTGCACATGGATCACTAACTCTTGAGGAGAAAGAAGTGACATAGATGTCCAAGTTTGGAATGAGCATTCTGAAATCTCTTGTTCTCTACACATTAAACAGCTGTAGGTTTCTGTGTTAATTACTATTTACTGCAAAAAAGAAGCTTTTTGGAAGAGTGTTGAGTGATGAACTGATCTGTTGATATAACAATATGACATTAGGAGGCATGTTTCTAAAATTGTATTTTGTTTTTGTTTTTATTGTTTGGGGGATATTTTGCTATACCTATTGGTAGGATAATAGTATGTTTCCTGATATGGTTTGTGACTTACACAGCCTTAGGCTCTAGGCCTCATTGGCAGTGTTAGGTATTGGGTCCATCTCATGAAGTAGGCCTTACATCCAATAATAAGTGGTTAGTTATTCCCATAACATTCAATCTGACATCATACCAATGACATGACATGCACGCAACCCATTATTACAGCTCACAGTGTTCATAGCTGAATGAGAATGATCATTAATCTCCTCCAATAGTGTGGGTGTATATTGTGGACCTTCCAGGACTGTGACTACTTTAACCAATAGGAATGAAGCTTCCAGTTTAGTATCAGCTAGACTTCTCCATGTTCTGTGACATAAATATGTGTCTCCAGCAATAGGATCTGATTGTCAAGTTGTGGAAGGTAACCAAAAGCATTGCCAATAGCCAGTATTGTTTTGTGTGGTCTATTTGACCCCATTGACCAACAACTCAAAAAGATGTAATCCATTACTGGTACTGGGAATTTTAATAGGTAGCATATGATGTCTAGTTTTAGTAAAGTTTAAAACAGAATCACACTATTTTACTTGTAGGTAGTAAACCTAACACTGAGGGTCAAAACAACTGTTATAATATTTCAAAACCAGAAGTATTGATTTACACTGAGGTCTGTGTCACTCAGACATTCTACTCTACCCAAGCCTTTCTATCTCACAAAGTACAATTTGAGAGACAGTTGCAAGCTGTACAAGGATCAGTGGAAACCAGAACCATTAGGTCATAAAGGGGAAAGTGATGCAGCAAAGGAATGGTATCAGTGAATAATTTTTGCTGACTCAGAATAGTATTTTATTATAATTATACATTTTGACTGGTGCTATATGATAAAAAATTAGGCATTTTATAAAATTAAGCCAGATATTTTAATTCACAATTAAACTTAAAAAACAAACTCTCTTTGTTGCCTTGAGGAGAAAAGTGAATGAAGTTCAGATTAATTATGCTAACTAGCAGCTGGAGGGAACATTCTTGATCTAATATCTAGAAAGATTTCTATTATAATGAACCCTGCCTTTTAGGACTGATTACTTCGCAATAATGTAGGGTAGAAAAATCACAAATATGCTACAAAAAGTTGCACAGAGCTGGGCTATAATCTTTAAAATATGTATTTGCAGATATTTAGAATTTTACATTGAACAGTTAAGAATAGCCTTCAGGGAAATAGATGTAATCTAGCTCATGTGTCTTTGGTGAGGAAAGGCAGATATTATCTCTAAGAAGACAAACTCAAGAGCTGGGACTTCTAGTAGTTAACTCCCACAACACCTACTTATTTGACTGGGAGAGAGCTCTTCTAATTGCTGTGATCTCAAGACCTGACATTTTCTGGAGACATGAGATACAGGGATGTCAGAGCCAAGAGTTGAATTTCTGTAGCTCTATTTAACAAGAGTTGTTTTTTTTTTTTTTTTTTAATCTCGTCAGTAATCAAGAAAGGACTCAGAGACCCTTATTTAACTCAAGTTTTGTGGATATTTCCCCTTCCCCTCAAAAGACACTACCCTTCCCCAAAGATGCCCTGGGAGCAGTACAACAAAATAAGGTTGGATAAGTGAAATCTGATCTCATTACATTGCCAGTGAAAGAATCATAGTTATATAAGTGTGAGTACAGAGACAAAATAAAACGGTTCTAAAGTAATGTCACTGTACATTGAATTAGTAGGGGAAAATAAAACAATGCTATGCTTCACAAGTTATTTTTATTTCTCGGGGAAGATGGTAGTTTGAAAGCTTGCAATAGCATTTGGTGTGAATTATGGATAGTTTAATACATTTTCCAGTTTTGTTTCCCTGAAAGAATATTTGAAAAAAAAATAGAACTTGTGAAATTCAGTAATTACATGGGTGTCTTAGGGTGTTAATTATACGAGTGATCATAATTAACATGTTTGTTTAATGGTGGCAAGAGAATAATCAATTTGTTAGGATTTTTCTTCATTCCTTTCACCACGTCTATAGCCTTCAATCAAAATGTATTCATGTATGGCTAATAGGATGTTTTGTGTATTAAAATTGTAATCTATACCTGTAAATTTCTAGTTTTAGCATATATGTTCCAACTTCTAACTAAAGTTATTTAATATGAAAATCCTGGTAGAGGAGATCTTTATCACACATCTAATTTGAAAAAAAAAAAATATTTGCAAAGAAAATACTTCTGAATAAAGTCAACCCAATGTCTAGTCTCCTTACAGATTATTTTTAAACTTTGCCATTTTCCTGTAGCTATTCTAAATCTGCAATTGAGACAATTTGTATAATCTGCTTTAGGAAAAATTAATTTTGAATAATTTTCACCTAATTCTTTTCAGTGGCTTAATTCAATTTATTCAGCTAATTATATCCTGAGATTTAAATGATTTGGTTTCAGTTCTGTAGAAACTGCTAACCACTCTGTTGAACATGGTATCTAATACACAAAATTCCAAATCATGGGGTAAGTGCTCCATTAAAAAAGGAAAGGGGAAAGTAACCATAATTAAAGAAAGTGTTGCTTAACACAATGAAAGGCTATGTGCTCAAGAGATATTATTGAAGTTTAATTAATTCAAAAGCATTTCTTTGCAAATCTTATTTCCAGTTAGATACTGTGATGAGACTCCTCTCTGCCAGGATTTATCATAATAAGCTAATTCCATTTAGCTGAAGTTTGAATTTCTATGCTCAATATCTATCGTTATTCCTGATCTTTACAAAATTAGGTTTGAGTTGGCATTTTCTATAAATGTATTTTCCCTTTTTATGTCGGGATTTTAGAATATGTATAAAAACACATCTACTGACTTTCATAAAATGGCTACATTGGAAAATGCTAGCAGGTCATCTTACTTCAGTACAGTTACAGATAATTACATCTAAGAATATGCCTAATATTTGTGTATAATAAATTTACATGTATATATGTGTACTATGTGAGTGTAACACATTATCTAATTGTTCTCTGCTTATACTATTAGAGGCTTCCTTCAAAGGTCAGATCAGACCAATCTTAACGTAGGAGATACTAAGGCCAGGGCATCCTCAGTCAAATTAACAGCTTTTATGTTACCTGTATTTGTAACAGTTGCAAATCTATGGCAATGAGGATCGGTATGGTAAAGCTAGAGAGGCAACTTCTCTTTCAACTCAACTAAGGGCAAGAACAAATGCCAGACCAAAATGAAGCATCACAAATAATACCACAAGGCAACTGTTATCCTCCAGAAGAATCCAGAAAATAGTTATCTATGGTTATCCCAATACAAGCCTTAATGCTTGCCATCTAACCCACAACCTACCATCCCAGAGATGAGTCTTATTCACAATCATTTTGTCTACTTTCTGTGCTTATGAATTTTTTTAAATTTGAAATTCTAGCTGACTTTGTGTTTCTTTCAGTCCAACCAGGCAATATAAGCCCTAGATTTATATGTACTGGCTCTGAGCTTGCAGGTGCCTTGTTGGTGATAATCAGGGCTATTTATAACCTTCTCTGTCAAATGTGGTGCATTATTACCTGCAAACTGCCAGATGCATTGTTTAAAGTTTCCAGATGGATCCATGTTCAGCTGCTGTTAGTATAATTTCGTGGTACGTGATATCCCATCATTGTTCAGAAATATTGTCTCCAGGTGGCAATTTCTTTTTAATCCAGAGCAGTTCAAGAAAGCCAAAGAATGACTTCCTGAAAACACATTGCCATGGTGCTAAGGAATCAAGGGGTAAAGAAAATGCCACCCACTCCTTGGAAAGTAAAGGCTATATTTATCCAGGGTACAGAATGAGTTGGGTCAAGACTGAGGTTAAAACACTGTCATATTTATCCTCACCACCATGAGGTAAAACAATACCGGACACTACAGGTGGAGACCATTATTATTTTGGGAGAATTTTTTCCCCTTCCCTTTTCTTGCAGTGATTCTGAGCCCATCAGAGCTAGCTTCCCTCAGCATACTTAGCAATGTAGCATCTCTCATTTAACATAGACTAGACAGCCCCATTTAATGTCCAATATAGACTCACTTCTAGTACTGTGACCATTTTTTAAATTAATTTTACCTTACTAAACCCTATAAAAATAAGGTACAGGAGCAAAAATTGACTGGGGACCTATTTGGTGGGCTTGTGAAATATAGAGTATCAATTATCTATTCATATGTTCATCAATAACATATTCAAATGTCCAGGGATTTAGTTCATTAATTTTTCATTTTTGAATGTGATAAATTCTTACAGTTTTTATTCTTTATAGAGTCTTTAATTTCCAATGAATGTAGTGCTTAAATTTTAAGACACTGAAAGATGGGAGCAAGCAGAGTTGTAATTTAAAAATCCCTTTTCAAAAATGTGATCATTGCAAAAGCTAAATAGCACATTAACAACAATGTTCAAGGTCTATATGGAAGGGCATCTGCTGCCCCCATTGTCTCAGCCTCCTTCCTGCCCTGGCTTCCTGGACAGGAGCAACATGTATGACTAGCCTTGTGGAGATACTCACACACAACTTTATAGTGGCTTTCATGAATTCTTAGTGCCAAAGTCATGCTCAAATCGTGAAAGCGTGCATTCACTGGAAAAGCAGATTATGGAAACAGATACCTGGGATTAAGCAGAACATTGGAGAGGTCCAGTTGATTGGTGGTAAAGAAACAGGTGTCGTGTCGAGCGCTGGAATTGTGCTGCTGGGGAGCTGACAAAAACAATCTGTTCAGCTGTGTGTCTCATACTCCAGGAATCTATTGTGTGGGCTGGTTATCCTGAGCTCTAGGATTTTACTCTTCTTCTTTGAGAGTTGGCCCCTGTATTCCTGATGTTCCACACAATGTATTTTCTATTGTTCGGATAGCCTGAATGAATCTAACAGAGGAGCTTTGTATAAGCCTATGTAATGTAATCCTCCCATTGTCCTTTACTTACAATTAATCTGGCAGCACACATGTGGAAAATGATCTGCTAGACACAATAAGAACCATAGCGTTTTGAGCTAAGTATTCATGTCTTATTTTCAGCATAGTTGGAATTTTCAGGCTGGGAAGGGTGGGAGTCAGTACTGCTCCCCAGATTCAGGCAATGAGCCAAGGACAACAGAACCAACCCCACGTTTGTTCCTTTCCTGATTCCTCTTCTTTCGTCTTTTCTGCTCCTATTATGATCTCCCTCCTCCTCCTCTTCCTCCTCCTCCCCTAATAACTCCCTCTTGCTCCTTCCCTGAACCTGATCATATCTTTGCAGTCAATAGTATGTGCATTGAGTTTTGTGGACTTCAAGATACTATTTCTAGCAATATTACCTCAAGAAATTGTTAATGCAAAAAATAGTTACAGGCAAACATCACCAAAGTAACATGTGTGTATGCATATATGTATACATGTATGTACATATATGTGTGTATGTACATATATATGAATGTCATAATGAAACAATATTCTGTAATTTACAAAATACTTAGCTTGTGAAAAGTAATATAAAGACAGTCTGTTTTAATTTTAACTTTTGCTTTTAAAAGTATTTTACTAAAGAATGTTTAAAACATACAGAAGTAGGGAATAAAACCATAAACACTCACATCCATAGCTACTTTTAGTAATTAACAACTTGGTCCTAAAAGGAGCTTCAAATAATTAGACTCAAAACATCCATGAGAGGGATGAAGAGATGACTTAGTGGTTCTTCCAAAGGACCGGAATTTGATTCCTCTCATCCATATGGTGATTCACAGCTGTCTGAACCTGCAGTGCCAGGGAATCTTCCACCTTCTTTACCCTTCAAGGGCACATGATGCACAGACATACACCCAGACAAAACATCCATAAACATCCACACACTATATAGAATATATATAGAAGTATAGAAATAAAGTAAATTGTTTTAAACAATTTGTGAACGGCAGACACTCTGAGTTCCTCTCAGATAGATCTCTTTCTTCTTCAGCTGCCTTTGAATCCCACACACAGCTTCTGCTTGCTGAAGTCACCCTGCATAGAGCCTGGTAACCATGCAAGTCTTGGAGATTCCATGAGATTCATCCTCTTTCATTTTAGGAGTTAAGAGCACATTGTCATCTATTGTTTGCAGATATCAAACAATGTGGAATTTTGACTTCACTGTCATAGATTTTATTTTTTACCATTTTATGGAATAATTCGTGGACTTAAATGGGATCAATTAAATTTTTCAGTTAGCATCCAGTGATAGATGTCAATATTCCATATCCACACATGTATTTCTTTATACTTCGCTTATTTTAATCTCCACATCCCACTCCATAGCCTTTTTCCTCCTAACCATTTGCCTCCAAGTCTGTTTTCATGTCATAAATATTTCATTGCTCCCTCTTAATTTCCTCTACCCATATAGATCCCTTTATGCTCTACTTTATTCCATTTTATATTATATCTCTTTATATAGATGATATTTTCAGGATATTTCATATTCATAAACTAGCTTGTATATTTCTATGTTTCATACATTCCTTGAAAATTATTGCCAATAACTAATTATTACATATTAATTATGAATATAATGAAATTAGTTCACTACCATTTTTGACATGTGTGTCTCTGACTTTTGGTAATATATTTGAAATGCTTGCAAGCTTACACTTACCTACAAAAAAAATCAACATATATATATAATTTCTTGATGTGTATAAAAGTTATTCTATAAAGAGAAAAACATTCTTAAAAATCATAAAATAGTTACTGTATTTTATCATCTTCATATTAAAATTATAGTGACAAGGTCAAAATCTCAACAGAAGCAAGTTATCTTGCAAGATCAGCTTATCACTGTAAGTTATATTAATTAATTTGGAGGCACATTAGTATGTAACTCATACCCAATCTCTAATTTAAAACTCTGTGTAATTAAAACAAAATAATTCATAAGGTATCATTTAAAAATTTTATAAAGAAATAAATCTCTGTAAGGTTTTAAGTTCAGATTAATTAAAAATGGTTTATTCCATTCCTAGGCTAATCACTGAAACTTAGACTGTACAGACATATGGAGACAATAAGTTTATTGTAAATCAGGGTAAATCGGTGGTTAATTCATAAAATGTTTATTAATCCATTTGATATTGTGATTGTTTACTGCTTGGACATTTGACAGCAACTTAGGAAGACGGAATTTCAGTTGAAGACTTGCCTCCATCAGATTGTTGTGTGCGTGCACTTCTGTGGGGTGTTTTCTTTAGAAAGGACAAATGTGGAAGAGTCCATCCACTTCCTTGTGGTCAGTGCTGCTTCTGGGGATGTGGTCCTAGGTTTTCTGAGAAAGCAGCCTGAGCAAGCCATGGAAAACAGCTAATAAGCAGCACTCCTCCATAGGCTCTGCTTCAGTTCATTCCTCCAGTTTCCTGCCTTGAGTTCCTGGCTTAACTTCCCTTCATGTTGGACTATGATAGGAAATTATAATAAACCCTTTTCCTCCAAGTTGCTTTTGACATAGCAACAGAGCAGTTGTCCCACTGACTTAATTAATTTTTGTTGTTTCTTTGGCTGTCTGGGATTGTTTTTATGTGTGTTTTTGCTTATACATTGGCCAGCCTGTACTCCTCAACAATACACAGGCTGTAAGTATCTAAATTGATATTAAGTGAAAGAATAAATTCTAAGAGTCGGTGGGGGAATTTGTTGTTATTAACAATTCTTTATTTCCTGTTACTTTGAAACCATAATCACCTCTGTTTTGGCAACCCACTCTGGGCTCGATCTCTGTGTATCTGACTTCAGCATTGCTTCAGTACATAAGGTCAAAGCTATGTATGCTCATAGAGGTACCCCAGGGGCTTGGTTAGTGACATAACAACTAAACAGACAGGTACGATTTCATCATCGTTTCTGCTCCAAAAACAGTCGGGAATTGATCTCTTTGTAATTAGGCTTACTTAATCTTAATAGATAAATGAGGCAATATTGAGGTCAATTTGTTCCCCACCTGGGAAACACATGATTGTAGAGCGTCTGCTAAAGCCAGATTGGAATAGCATGCGGGAGCCGGTTGTTAATTATTTGGGACTATTGAGAACCATGTATCAAGTAGGCATGGTAGAAATATTTACAACATAAAAATTGGCAAATGCTACAAATAAAACCATTGTCATCTAACACAATAGTTTATCAGACCACCTCCGAGTATATATTCCTTTCCTGTACCTGTCTTCAGGCATCTTTGACATTGGTTTGAGGATTCATGAAATGCAAGTTAGGACTAGCTTGTTGAAGAGTTACAAGTCCCCTAAAATCTGAGCTATTACCTCCATAGTTCAGAATATTCCTAGAGTAGTAAGGCATACAAAAAAAGCAAAATAAGGGTTAGAGAGATGGCTCAGCAGTAAAGAGCACTGACTGTTCTTCCAGAGAACCCAGGTTTGGTTCTCAGCATCCGCATGGCAGCTGACAACTTCTGTAACTCCAATCCCAGGGGACCAGACACCTTTTCTTGGCCTCCTCTGGAATTGCATGCATGTGGTACACAGACATATGCACATATAAAACACCCATGCCCATAAAGTAAAAATAAGAAATATATCAAAATAAATGAGCCAAGGAAGGAAAGTAAACGTTGGTAATAATTAAATAGAACTGCCATTTGGTATTTTGACACATCTGGCTCCAACATGAAAGACTGGAGTGAGACACCAATCACAAAAGGACAGGACACATGTAACTCTAAATCCTTTATATTACAGTAACAACAGCTACAGAGAATTTGTCTGCAGGAATTCTTTTTCATTCTATTTTAGTGACTTAAGAGACATGCTTTTGGTTTTTAATCTTTGGTATGATTCAGCTAGAAAGGCACCTGGTTTTAGATTGTTCTTTGATGTGGGGTTTTTGTTGTTGTTGATTAAATTTTATTATTGTTATTAATCTTTTCAGACATCTTCCTTCATAATTCAATCTTGCAGAGATTTGTGTGTCCAGAATTTTATTTATTTTTCTAGGTTATCAAATTTGTTAACATATAATTACTTTAAATGATTTCTAGTGGTCTTGTTATATTTCTGAGATGTCAATTATAATTTTTCACTTTTATCTCTAATTTTACCTAGTTGAGTCTTTTTTATCATTTCCTTGATTATCACCATTAAAGATTTGCTGCTTTTCTTATGTCCTAATTTTTTTTTCTTTTTGAAGATATTATTTGCATTGACTCAAACATAAAATGGAAGGTAACCTTATTAGGGGAACTAGAACATACAGATGCATGTGTCTCATAACCTAGTAGTCTCTGTCTTATAATAAGAATAGAAACAATAAATGTGCTCTCTACATTGTATTATGTTCAAAGTAAGAGTAAACTTATTTTTCCAGCCTGCAGACATCTTTGCCCACAAAGATCAGACATTTTAAGAGGACTTGAGTTGAATTCACATAGGAAAGAAATAAAAATATAGAATAGAACAAAGCTATAGCATATAGATTAAGATCTTAGCACTGCTCAGGGAAGAATCAGCTGAAACAACTGACAACCAGCAATAATTTCTCCATATGATATAATGATAGCTAACCTTTTTAATGTATGTCCCTATTGTTTACTAAGGCTTTTGTAAACAATTCAGTCATAAATTCTCAAGCTGTAACTAGTCTCCTTTACAAAACAGAGATCTTAATATCTATTAAAGAGACAAAAGATAAATATAAAAATCAATCATTGTATTTTTAAATTTACTCATTTGCTTACTCATTTTTGAGTATATGGTTTTACAATATATTTGCAAATCCTATTATTAGATATAATGATACTATATTTACACTTTTTACATGATTACATAATTATGCTACTATTATTGTTGTTACTACCAAATAGAAAGAAACCACTAAATAGTGTCATGTCAAGTTAGCAGTCACCTTTCCATCCAGAACCATGACTGCCAGGAGTATACTATCAAATACCTCCTACTGATCTTAGTCTGGACAAGAACATCATAAGACAAAATAGTGGAAATCATTGTTTTTTTTTTTCAAATATACTCTCTCTTTTAACCTCAGTGCTATTACAAATTATTAAGAATAACATGCATGCCAAAAATGAATAAAGATTCTTATGTATCAGTGAAAATAGGTATCAACAAATACAATCGATTATTGTTGTTGTTGAACTAAAGTGGAAGGAAAATGATCACCCACATTGGGACAGTGAGAGACTACCTTTTAACAATATACTTAAAGATTCTAAATGAAAAGAAAATAGGAAAATGGGGACAAGTGCATATTAAATTCCTTGCCAAACTATTGCCACAATTCCTTGAGCTTTTTTACTTTAAAGAAATCACTTTCTGCCAGTCAGTAGCTTAATCGTCTGTCTATATGGTTTGAAAGTAAAACCTGTAAGCTACCTATTTCAAGGAACACAAAGAACTTTCTACAAGATCCACCTTCTTATCTTAAAACTGCCTTTTGCTCTTGGGCATTTTGTCTTTAAATCTGAATTATAGCTCTAAGGAGTTGTCAATCTTTACAATGATAAATATGATTTTTAAGTATTTTAGTTGAGTTCTGTGGGTTTGGTTTCATGCCTTGCACCCATGTTTGCATATGTTTGGAATAAAATCAGAAACAAAAATACCTTAAACAGTTTTGTCATCATTTCCTATCAAGGAGTTTTCAGCTGATTCCCCTAAGGAAAATACAATATGCACGGCAGTCACCTACACATGGTTTACTTTCTGTGGTTTAAGGTATAAATAGTCAGCCAAGGACTGAAATTATTAAATGATTTTTTTAAAAGAAATAAGTAGTATGTTTTAGCTTGCATAAATACATATCTGATCTAAATAGGATAGTGAAACTTCAATCCATCTCAGTCCATGCCAATCTCTCTCACTCGCACATAAGTTACATTTCTATCCTGCCTGTCCACATCTGACCTGAGTGTCCACTATCCACTCAGTAACTGAGCTGTTCTCACTGAACCAAGCAAGCATCCTGGCAGAGCATTGCTTGTGTTTGAAGTCATCCTTATTTTACATCTTTTACTATGACATGTCATTTTATTTATGCTTACTATTCTCTTATTGCACCTAACTCTAACTTTTAAATTAATCTTTTGAAATAGATGTGTATGCATTGAAAAAATAAATATATCATTGAGTTTAACTCTATCCTCATTCAGTCATTCACAGTGATCCCTGCTGATACCTCTCCTGGACATTATAGGGGAGGCTAATGTAGCTCAGTTGTGAAGCATTATTCTATGTTGGTAAATAGCCTTTCAATGGCTAAGATTCATGTAATTCCTTAGATATATATTGTGATGAATGTGTTGAAAGAAATAGACACACTTATCTTTGTACCCATTTTACCAACATTCCCTTATTAGAGAGCCCTAGTCTTTTGACAGTTGTTCTTGGGGCCAGAAATAATTTCATGTAGATTAGAAGTTAATTCTCCCAAATATGCCACACACTATTTTTTAATGTGCTGTATAACTTCAAATATAGTTTAACCTGAGTCTGATTCAAAATGAACTTAAATATTAATATATTAAGTTACTGAATTACAGAGATGAGCTCGAATAATTTTCTTCCTTCCTGAGTTTCAGTAAACTCAAGGGAGAAACCACCATAAATAAAATGTGTGATTGGGACGCAGATCACCAAAGTATGAAAATGTGATAAATCTGGATAGTCTTTTAGTCGATATATTATCTGTTTCTTTATTTTTTCTTTCCACCTTATCATTGATGAATTTGAGTTCTTAGAAAAAATAAACAAAAAAACACAAAGCATAACAGGAATCCAGTCCATCATTGGAACTGGGGAATTTGTATCAGATAGACATTAGCCACCTGTCACACCCTAGACTCAGAAAACCACAGAAGTCGATTCCTCTGCATAATATCATGATCTCACAAAATTCTTGGCCAAGAAATAATTTTAATCTTTTCACTTTGCATTTCCTGCTCATTTTCTGGCTTTTTCCGTACATTTAATTTTGTCCTTGTTCTTCCTCCTCTCCCGTGAGCCCCTCAGATCTCCTCTGTCCCTTATTCTCATATCCTAACTTCCATTTCCTTTATACAATGGCCCTCTGTAATTGTCAATATGACCTACAAAGTTAATAAGCCACAGGAAGTGTGAGCAAAGCTGAACCAACCCATAAATGGAGCATTTCAGATCTCACTCTAAGAACTCTTCAGCATTGTATAATTTCTGAGTATTATCGTTTAAAGAGAGGATTCTTAATAAGTTCACTTGAAGATCTGAAGGATTCATGAAAACCATGAATATTTTCTCTAATTCACAATGCACATCTTATTCACTTCTGTAATTTGATGTAATTCATAAAAATAAAAATCTGACCCACAACTTACAATATGAATTACAAACAGCATGATAAAAGACAGCAATAAGCAAGTAACCATAAACTTATTATGTTGTAGGCTTTGTTAAACTATTGTCGCAATGCTCCTTACATTCTCAACCATTTCAATACAACAGTGCTGGTGTGGACTGCAGATACTACTACTCCACAGCCGGACTCAGAGCACAAGCTCTTAGAGAACTACAGTCGGGACATTGTGATTCCAGAGCTCTGATTAAAGTTGAGGCCATATACGGGGCATGATGGTGCTCTTCTTAAGTATCCAAGTACAAATCCATACATTGATCACACCATCTGTAAATCATTGCACTGAAAACAAAACACTGCTTTGAATTCTGTTTCTTTCTGCTGTGGAGGACTAGTTTTCCATTCTGTGGTTTGGGCACAGTCCTTTATTTTCACAATAGAAATAGAGAGTGTGATATCTCTTGCTTCTACTATGCTTTGGGTCCTTGGTATGATTTGAATCCCATTAGATAGTTCAAGTGTCAACACTGCAACTTTTCCTTTTGAATATTGTGAATTTTTCAAAACTTCAGGGAAATGCATTCCTTTAAAAACAGTGAAACTACCCAATGTAGAATACAATCTCAAGCCATAATGTTAATTTAGTAGCCTTCAAAGATAAATTCACTGTTTAGATTAAGATGGCAGGATGGTTTTAATGTTAAAATTTTTCTAATCATATGCACATAAGCAAAACTGTGGAGGTAGTTTCGACTATTTCAAATGTCTCCTTAAATATTCTTCCTGGCTTAGTTATTGTGATTGGGGAACTTAGATCTCCTCTGGAGTTCTTCGTATCACTAATTAAATCATTTTAAAAGGACTCAGCTGGAACAGTTTTATTAAAGGTTGAGAGTAAAATAACAGCACAGGCGAGATGGAAATCCCAACAGCTATCAGGAGAAGGAAGATGGAGAAAAAAAATCATGCCTCCTAAATTAGACATTAGGGCCAGAGAAAGAGTAAGGAAGCCCAGAGCATTAGGGAAAGCTTGTGTAGGTTTTGGAAAGTTTCTGTTAAAGAGATAAAGAAAAATGGAGCCGGGCAGTGGTGTCGCATGCCTTTAATCCCAGCACTCGGGAGGCAGAGGCAGGCGGTTCTTTGTGAGTTCGAGGCTAGCCTGGTCTACAGAGTGAGATCCAGGAAAGACACAAAGCTACACAGAGAAACCCTGTCTCAAAAAACCAAACAAACAAACAAACAAAAAGAAAAAAAAAGGGAAAAGAGAAACATGTGCCAAGCCATGGGTCTGAGTTCAGGGATCACCTAATTCCCGTCTTCTGTATTTCAGTGCAAAAGATTATACCAGGTTAGAGATAGAAGTAGAGACAGCTCATTAAAAAAAGCAGAGACAACCATGGGCCTGCCCGGCACCACTAGGTGCCGCATGTCGGCGTCGGCCTGGTGCCACTTGGCCTTGGTAGGGAGAAGACAACCTCAGCCTCTGGATGCCACTGTGGTAAGGGAATATATGGTGGGGAAATGGGAGAGAGAGAGGTGGGCAAAGAGGTTCATGTGCTTTGGAGAAAGACAAATCTGAAGAACTGAAGGCGATGAGGAACAAACTGAAATGGGTGGCCTGCTTGCCACCTAGGGCCATGGTGATTGATGTGTGGACTGGGCTGATGCTGGGGGCCATGTCTAGGTTTATGGCCTTACCAAAGCCATGGTCTATGTTGATGTTTGTGGCTCCTGTTACTACCAAAGGCCCTATGGATGCCCAGGGCCTGGGCCACCACCTGTAGCCATGTTGGAGTTCAAGGGCCATGCCACAGCAGGGGACATGCCAATCTGGGTGGCCTGCACTGCCACCTGGGACCACAGTGACATCTGGGCCCAAGGTACTGCTGAAGGGTATGTCTGGGTTCTGGGTCCTGCTGCAGCTGAGATCTGTGTTGGTGTCCATTGTCAATGTTACAAGAGGGGCCCATGCAAACCATGTGTGTTGAAGCCGAGGGCTGTGCTGAACTGGTCGTGGGATAGAAATTACCCCAATGACCCCAGCACAGCAGAGCTCATCCTTCCCCTCATAGGACAGGAGGGCTGCCTCCCCCACCCCTGCACTTTGGAAAGCTGCCCCACCCCTCACCACAGAGCTGCTCTACCCCTTGCCTGAAGGTGGTGATCCCAGCAGTCAGGACTGACCAACTCAGCTACCCCCCAAGGCACACAACCTGGGCTTTGAGTTGGCACATCCCAGTACTGCCCCATTTATGACATGAGTCAGCATGTGAAGGGACTGGTCCTGCAGAGCTGTACCCTCAGGATTTCCATTACTCGGGACAACAGCAGGATATCTGGGAGGAGTTTTGGTGAGGGTCCAGTATTGATGGTATACCAGAAACCAGAGACCTTGAACCTGACCAACAACACATTACACAATGAACATTTGCAAGTAAACCTGTTTGGACAAAAAGGTCTACTGCATGACACACAGCAGCACCCAATGCCACTAAGACAAATAAATAAAGAGGTGATGGAGAAGAAGAAAAGACAAATGAGTGAAGTGGGGTTCTTTGATTGTTTGGTTTTTTTTAATATTTTTATTTGTATTTTTTAGTTTTTAATTTTTATTTTATTTTTATTTCTTCTTAAATTTTCCTTTGGGATGGATGCTATAAGCGTAAAGGGTGGACATAGAGGGGCTGGAGAGTGGATGGGATTGGGTGCATGATGTGAAATTTTCAAAGAAAGAATCAATAAAAACATTATATTCAAAAAAAGGTAAAGAAAGCACTTCAAAGAATAAGAGTGGATTATTGTGGAGCAGTAATTGTCTCAAGTCCTCCCGAGCCCCATGGTCCCATATCCACTCATAAAATAATCATTCAGAGGCTTAATATTAATTACTAATTGTATGGCCTATGGCAGGCTTCTTGCTAGCTAGCATTTATAGTTTAACTCAACCCATAACTATTAATTTATATATCAACACATGTTCTGTGGCTTTACCTGCATCCCATTACATGTTGCTTCTGGGACAGCAGTCTGGTGTCTCTCCCTCTACTTCTTTCTTCTCTTCATATAGCTGCTGAGATTTCCCCCTGCCTCTAAGCCACCTCTAAGCTTATTTATTAACCAATGGGAACAACATATATTCACAGCATACAGCAAGACATCATCCAGCATTAATAAAAGTCACTAGGGTATGTGTTTGTTTTAAACACCATACTTCATGACCATGTTTTCTGCCCATTATATATGAGCTGTGACCCTAGCTATTGATACATGTCTGTATGCAGGAACTGGCACATCTATTTTTGTTTTGTTTTGTTTTGCTCTGGTACCAGTCCATGAAAATAAAGCCAGAAGTGGAAAAGGACTGTCAGAAGCACTGGGTAACAAATAGAAATGAAGGCTAGGGAGGGACAATAGAAAGAAAGGCTAGAAAGACTTGAGAGAAAATGACTTGTTTTCAGACAGCTTAAATACTAGCATGCAAAGTTATAAAAAATACATAACATAGGTCATTATGGCTTGAACTCATTCTGTGAGTAAAATTATTCACATATAGACAATGTTTAAGACTGATCCTATTGTCTGCTATATCAAATATGTTTTAAAATCATATAATCCAGAAAATAATAGATAAAATACTATTAAAAATATCCATCATTGCTCTCTTATGCATTTAAGTTATCTATTATAGTATTTCATAATCATTTATTATTCTGTTGAAAATTAGCCAGTATTTTAAGGCTTCTTAAATATTATCAAGTAGGTGTATCCTAAATATTATATTTAAGAAAAGATAAAATTAAAAACATGACTTTTGTCCAACTCTATTTTTGACATATAAATTATGCAAATTTAGCATTTTAAAAAATGATCTCTGTATTTCATATCAGTGTTTTATTTATTTAGAGGTCTTTCTGTCACCTATCTGTGTGCATATTGTTTTCTTTATATCCTGTGACATTTTTCTATCTTTACTTTCACTCCGACCAGTTTTGTTTCCTCTCCTCAATCCCACCTCTCTGTGGTTTGTATTTTCCTCACAAATCATAACCTCTGTGATGGACTCTCTGCTCTTGTTAACTATCCTCTTGTCATAGTTGAAAACAATCAGTATTACTGCTTTGCTTACTAACCTGCTGGAACAATATCTCAATCTTTTCTTATTTTTTGTTAGATCATGTTCAAAATTATACATGTAACAGTGAAAGTGTCCTCTCCAATGCAGATGTTGTGGAATTAGAAGCCATGTACCATTAACAGTGGTTGCATGGAATTCACTAAAACATTATTACAAAAAAAGGAACTTACAAGGATAAAGTGATGCTAGATTAGGAAAGGCTTTTTGGCACAAGGAGCTGCATTCCTACTTGACAGGAAATACTATCTACTGAGGTTGTTTTGCTGAATTTTCGTTTTGGCTTTACATTTACGAAATTTAACATCTTCAACTTGCATCAACCAGAAGAACTTTGACTGTCAAGCACCATCAATCCAAGCTTCATCCTCAAAGGCCAGTGAGGGATCAGCATGTGTGTGGTGCATCTGACATAAAGAGATGAGGAATGGACACAAGCTTATCCAATGAACTGCTGCACTGAATTCATTTCAGTCTTTACTAGTTCAATAGTGACAGAGGATTTGAAAGGTAATATGTTATCTTGTGCTGATAATCTTGATTATTGATGGGGAAAGTAATCTTCAAGTGCATACCCTAAGGACTTTTCTAAATCACCTCCTAGCTATTATATTAAAAGAAAGTTTATCTATCTACTTCTAAATATAAGTTAAATGTATCAATAACAAAAAGATGAACAAGTGGTCCTGGTGTACCACTGCATATTCACTGGTTATTCAGAATAATCACAGTATGCACATGTCTCCCAAAGGAATGATAAATGCTTAAGGATGTCGGCATGCTTAATATGATTTAAAAACTATGTAATATATGTATGTGTCAAAGCAATACACAGTACCCTATTCCTATGTTTAATTTCTATATTTTTGTGCATCAATTATAAAGTAAATTTGAGAAAGATCGAGATAAATAGGCAATTAACAATATGTACCGGACATTAAAATAATAAGTAAACAACAGGAAAAGTAGGACAAATATCTGAGTAACTAGGAAGTCAATTCTTTAAAAAATAGAAGTTTCTGGAACTGTTGGAAAACAAAAGAAACACCAAATATACCTATACCTATGCAGAACTGAATTGGTTTCTTAAAACTTTCCCACATGAATCTGTACATGTATTGGCCAGATACAGACATGAACATGAGAATGAAATAACAGTTGTTCAATAGCCATATATGTTAGCAGCACTTGCAAGTTAAAAACATAAGACCCATAGACACATGCAGATTACAACTATATTATTATGATTACAGATAAGGATGGATAAGTGGTTCATCTGGAAAGGGATGTGAGCAGAGAATAGCTATGATATTAAGGCTTGGTCCATGCTTTTTCACTTATGTTTTCTATGATATTGATTGGTGTCCTCTGACTTTTGTTTCCTTTCTATTTTGGTTCTTTATACCACTCCTACCCCTCCCTCCCCCCCTTGTCCCTTCTTCCTCCTCCTCCTCCTTCTCTTTCCTTTTTTCCCTCTTGTTCTCCTTCTCAAGCTTCTTAAGGTGGAAGCATAATCATTGATTGACAACCTTTTCTCGTCGGAACTTTAAACATACGAGTTTTCCTCTAGGAAGCATTTTTATCCCCATTCAATATATTTGGGTGTGTTGTGGTTTCATTATCTCTCCATTGATAATACTTTCTTCTCTAAGGTCATTTTTAGCTCATGGATTGCTTAAAAGTATTACTTGATTTCTAAGTTTTTAGGCATTTTCCTCCATATTCTTGTTCATACTTTAATTACATTTAAGCCAGAAAAATTTTATCTGATTACAATGTTTTGCAGTTTATTAGCTTGGTTTATTGTTCTAAATATCTCATCATTTTGCATTTTCTAACAGTTAATATATAGGAATTTATACAAAAAATACTCACTCATTTCCACTATTTTCAGTACACTTTCTAGATATATTTATGTTATGTGTCAGATTCTTCTACTTTATTGTTATATAGTTGAAAATACATGTTCAATGCATTCATTAAATGAACATCAGTTGGATGTTTCATGTTATGAATAAAGCAGCTGTAAACATAACACACTTGTATTTCTAAATTTCTAGGAGAAAAAAAAAAAACAATGGATTGACCTATCTGTAGGAGTTTATCAGGAAAGAAAAAGATATCACCAAAATATTGTCTTTTATATCTCCTCCAGTTGCATTTTCAATGACAAATCACTATTTTTCTCTAATTTTTTAAAATTCTGGTGACTATGAAGCTGCATCTCATCAAAGTTTTAATTTTCATTTTCCAAATGAACGTGATCTATGGGAATTCTCATGTGCTTGGTGGTCATTGTTGATTGTTGACTCAAACATTGTCTGCTCATTATATTTGTGTTCCTTACTAATATCAAGTTGTAGTCTAGAGACAAATAAATTGTGCAGCATATATCTTTCAACATTTACTCACTGTATGCGTTATACCATTTAGTTTAGTTTTCTTTCAAATGTCACTTGTAGTGGGTTTTTATTTAGATAAGTCAAGTCTGCTTTTACTTTTTAATGTTCCATGATTGTTTCTGAAAGCCAGAGCGAGATCTTCTGTTTCTTTCACAAGGGTCATGCTTGTGAATTTGCATTTAGTCTGTGCTGAGCTTTGATCTACCCAGTGTATGGTTTTGCACTATTGCCCAGGGTTTCTTCCACCATTTGTTTGTAATACTATTTTCCTCCATCATGCTAATGCTTCATTTGAAAACCAATAAGCCATACAAACCGAAGCCTGCATTTCTGTCCTTTGTTTCAAAATACCCTGTAGTCTTCCACTAGAGTTTCCCTACATTCTGAAATGAGTGTATGTCTTCCAAATTGATTTAGAGTTCTATTTTGAGCCTTAGAATCATTTTGCTGATTCTATAAAAGTATCAAATATCTTCTGTGATTTTTAGTAAAATTATGAAGAATATATCAAGTTGAAGACGGTGAGTAGTGTAGTAGATTATAGATAGAAACATTTTATTTATTTATCTACTTTAGTATGTTTTCAGTTGAAAGATTAAGGTATTTTTCTTCTACCTGATCTGAGTTGACACAGTCCAGAGAACTTGAAAAATGATGCTGAAAGATGTAGTGATGCTTGTGTGGCTTTTATCATCAAGACCAAGAATCTCACGGGGGACCATGAGATTGCCTATAAGATGCATGACTGCCTTCAGAACACCATACTGAGCATTCCCCTTTTCCCTTGCATAGTCTGAGACCATTTTCTTTCTTTCTTTCTTTCTTTCTTTCTTTCTTTTTTTTTTTTTTTTTTTTTTTTTCTTTCTTTTTTTTCTTTCTTTCTTTCTTTTTTTTTTTTTTCGAGACAGGGTTTCTCTGTGTAGCTTTGCGCCTTTCCTGGAACTCACTTGGTAGTCCAGGCTGGCCTCGAACTCACAATGATCCACCTGGCTCTGCCACCCGAGTGCTGGGATTAAAGGCATGCGCCACCACTGCCCGGCTATGTCAACATATCTTGAAGGCAGATCACTGTTGTAGGTCTCAGAGTTTGTAGTGGGGAATGCTGGTAAGTACTTTGTCCCCTGGTAGCATGCAATGTATCATCCAGTACCATGAACACTAATCAGTAGAGGTAAAGCTTCCAGTTGGGTATGAACTCAATTTCTTCATGTTTGGTCACATAAGTAAGTTGTGTCTTCAACAATAAGGCACTTACCATCAGGCTAGGGAGAGTAACCAATAGCCTTGGCAATATCTTGTGATGTTTGGGAGTGTACGGGACCCCTTTGGCTAATGACTCATCAAAATGTAAGCCATTCCTGGCACTGGATGTTTTACTTGGTGGTCTAAGATGTCTAATTGTGGCATTATCTCCCCATTATATGGTGATTCCACTTAAGTTCCTTTATATATATACATATTTTAGAAAGCTTCTACAGTAGTAGGTTTCCATTTGGCTTTTCAAATGCCCTTTATTGTTAGTTCTCTTTCTTCACTTACCCCTTTTCCCTGCCTAATCATTACCTTCTCCATAGAATAGGGGCATCTTCCCTATTACTAAGGGGAGATCCTCAGATAGTTTAGGAAACATTGTCTGGATGGAAAAGAACATCAGTGCCTTCCTGTGTTATTGACATCATTTCGGTTTTCTCTCCACTCTAAGGACCCTGGCTCCCTGGAAAATTTACTCCTCAATTACATAGCCAATCCTACAGACAGTGAGGGAAAGAGAACCTCCATATAGCTTACAAGAACCTCATGTACTTACTCTTGTCCTTCCTTGTACTTGTCTCTGAATTGTAACTTCTATATTTTCATTCAATGAGATCAGCATGCTTTGCTTATGGAAGACTTCCTTGCTATATTGTTAGGTTGCTGTACCTATGCAAAGACCTGAAATAACTGAGCAAGGCTTCTAGTGCCCAAGGATTATAAATTTTGACTTCCATTATGTACTTTCTGGAAAAAAAAATTACTACCTGGCATGTATGTCAAGTTCTACTGATACTTGTAGGAAGAAAGTATGTTCAGAACCTGTAGCTGGAGAATTTCTCTCCAGCTCCTGCCAAGTCCCACCAGTCCCAGAGCCCACTTATAAAATAAACACACAGACTCTTACATTATTTAAACTGCTTGGCCATTAGCTCAGGCCTATCATTGTCTAGTTCTTACTCTTATATTTAGTCCATTTCTATTAATCTAACTTTGCCACGTGGCTCGTGGCTTACCAGGATCTTCACATGCTGCTTGTCATGGTGGCAGCTGGCAGTGTCTCTCTCTTACTCAGCCTTCCACTTTCCAGAATTCTCCTCTCTCCTTGTCCCGCCTATACTTCCTGCCTGGCCACTGGCCAATCAGTGTTTTATTTATACAGAACGATATCCACAGCAAGAACCAGTTAATCCTTCATAGCCTGAAGTAGAATTCTTTCAGTTGGATTCTGATAATCCTGAAATTAATAGATTATGTTAGCATAATATCCCCTCACCTAAGCTTTTTAGTATTATAATCAACTTTTTAATGGTTCACTTTATATTGTGCCTCTTGAGTTAGCTAAACTTAATTTTCCACACAAATAGATTCATTTTTCCCCTCAATATTTTTCCCTTTCATTTTTTATATTAGTAAATGTATCCTCAACTATCTCTTCTCCCAAAATAAATGCATGAAGGGGAGTTTACAGCTCAGCCTTAAACTCATCACTGTGGTAGGCAGAATAATGCCCTCTCCTAGATGACATATGCTGGTGCCTGGAACCTCTGAATGCACTGTCTTTTGGAACAAGAATGATTTGAAGATGTCTTTAAATTCCTCTCTTGAGATGGGAAGGTTATTCTGGATAATCTACTTTGGTCCATTATAATAAAAAATATTGAGTATAAGAGGGAAGCCATGTCAATAAGCAGAGGTCAGGAAGAAAAGAAAAATAAAAGATGCTGTGCAGGTAGATTAGGAAATGAAAACAGGCAAGGAGTGCAGGTGACTGCTAACAATGGGAAAAGGCAGATGAACAAATACTCCGTAGAGCCTGAAGAAGTAGCACAGCTCTACACACTCATCTCCAGAGCTAAAACCATTCAAACTTGTATTATTTTAAACCAGTAAGCTTGTAGAAATTTATAATAGTAGCAATAGCAAATGAAGGTAATCATGACTCCAATTCCTGTGAAAACATGTGTCATCCTATTCATTCCTTTCCTTGACATTGAATCTTCCACACTTGGACTTCAGGGCCATTGGTCAGGCTGTTTTCTTTAGTTGCCCCTGTAATGGCCTCATGCAGTGGAGCCTTCTATCTGAACTATCTCCTTGGTGTTCCAATAACTGGCTGAAAATTGTAATCCATTCACGGCATTCTCTGCATGAACCCCCCTCTAATGGATTCCAGGATTTTCAAAACAGTAGCGAATCTTCGAGGGTCAACACACAGCCCCTTCTGCTCCTGGTACTTCCTAGTTCTGTTGTATACCACACTGTAGTGGGTAGCCGTTCCAGCTCTTAACTGGAAATACCACCTCCTTTGAGGCTTCTATAACTGTCACGCCTACAAGGCAGAGAGCCAAGAGAGGACCCCTGCAGACCCGAGATCCAGATGTGGGAGCTCTCTTGGTTCCTGGATCCTGGACGCTGGAGGTAGACCAAAGCAGAGTTCTCCAGAGAACACAGCCAGACTGCATGACACCTTTCCCAGACCCTGTAACCTGTCCCTTCACTTGTAAGTTACCCCACAAAATAAACCTCCCTTTTAACTACTTGGAATGGCCTTAACATTTTAATCAACACCCCACCACTCTGCTCTTGGGCTTTCTGGACAAGCACCACCCTGTCACCTCTGCAGTGTGCCCTGCATATGCTATTCTCTACTTTCCTCCTACACCCATGTGACTGGAAGTGCTATTAACAGGAAGATCTAATTAATTTAATTACAGAAATTTGATATTCAGATGAAAGTGCACATACATTTGCTTTTTGAGAACTTCTCACAGAGGGGAAATATCTTCATCTACCAACCGCACTTTAGACATTTTATCCAACATTTTCCTGCGTATCTTCAGAAGTTAGAAAGAATGCATTTTCAAAAGGAGACAAATTAACTTGTAAAGCTCTCTCAAAGCTCTTCATTTGCAGGCAGCTTTGAAAATAGTTGTATGTCTCACTACACACTATTCAGTTGGAATTCTTAGGTGCCACCTCAATGCCTGTGTACTGACTTAACTAAAGCATCCCAGGAATATAGCTCAGTTTTTGCTAATGTTTGAAGACTTGAGAATAACATAGTCTTCTTCAAAACTGTATCCTAAAACTTCTGATAATACATAGAGAGAATAAAGCCAAGGATTGCAGCAGAGCCATTTATAAGATTATGTACACAGAGAGACAGAGAGCTCAGAGTACTGTAAGGGTTAGAGGGGTGAAGGGAACATTCCATCAAGTATCAGTGTCTGAATGGAGATCACAGTTCTACTACAAAAAAAAATAGGTCAACTGCAACCACAGAAAGCAAAATTGAATACATAAATGCAGAAACACTGATATGCATTCAGAGATCTGCCCACATATTATTTTATTGGTATGCACTATAATTAGTTGCATGCCATGGTGGGATAGCAGTACTCTGGGCAAATGAGAAAGCAGTGAAATATGTATACGTGTGTGTGTGTGTGTGTGTGTGTGTGTGTGTGTGTGTGTGTGTGTGTGTATACACATACATATGTACATGAAAGTTGATAACTTTTGAGAAAAAGAAATCAGCAAGCTACAGTGAGGATAATGGGGTTGACAAATATGAGCAAAGTAAGAGAATACATAGTATAGAAATGTCACAGTGAAATTATTCTGCATATTAAAAACGTTTTTAATTAAAAATGTGGGATTTGACCCGTGGTTAAGCAACGGAAATTCTTTTATAAGTGTTAACATGGAATGAATCTAGATTTTCTGGCTTTAATGCACAAATTCTAGTCACATTTACTAAACCAGGCAATGAGAAGTCAAAACTGAAATCTGAAGTATTGGTGAGGGAAAAAAAACTGCTATAAAATATTTCAAATTCTTCTAGAGAAACATTGTTGTGAAATCATAAGCACCCTTTACAACTTGGACTGCTGGTGGTAACAATACGGTATAACAATTAAAACTACAGACGGTAGAGTTATGGTGCCCAGACCTAGAGATTAATTTCCAGCTTTGTGATCTTGGATAAACATCTATCCTCAGAGAGTAGATGTGAGAATCATATCACACCTTCAGAACTCTCCAAACATTGTCTCCTTCCAAGTGACACAAAGTGTAAGACATTCTATTTTTCCCACACTCACTTGTTATCCCTTTAAATATTGCTGCCTCAGCCCCTTTTTCCTCCTTGCTTCCTCCTCATTCTCACCCTCCTCCACCTCTTCTTCCTAATTCTCCTCACCCTAGCCATTCTCGTCCTCCTCTTTTGTTTTATAGCTCTTGATGAAGAAAGCAAAGGCTTAATTGAGGACTCAGATGGCCCTGACATTCAGTGACTGTGACAGGCTAAGAGATAGGATTCTTTTGCCAAGTGAACTAGACATGCTGTATGCAGATCATCATGCACTGCGGTGGGCTATCACAAACGCTATGTTTGACAAATGAAATTTCATATGCACTGGAGATTTACAAGGTGAATACTACTGAGATTTACAACTGTTAGAAGCCTAACATGAAACTTTTTTCTTTTTTTTCTCTTTAAAAGTATCTAATGAAAGGAAATTCTTCTGTGCCTAAATCAAATGCCAACAGTTTAGCCAGAGTCTGTGAGTGATGTGATCTGTCAGTTCAGAAGCATCTGTATTTTTTGACAACCAAGTATACAATATTTTAACTTTTGGTAAGTACAGATGCATTAGTGAAGAGAGTTTTATGATCTAAAACATTGGACTGGTCAATAGTTTTTAGGAATATATATATATATATATATGTATATATATACATATATATATATATATATGATAAACTATAATCTTATAATTTACTGGTTCACAGAATATAACTTTTAAAGAATACCACCTACTGGAGCTTATGATGAGAAATACCAAATCTAGAAATCAATTCTCTAATTTATAGTAAAGGTGTAAATTACTGTCATGAAATTTTCTGCATTTAATTTTAATAATGCCCCCTTCCTACACTCTGGAAAAGCACCACAGTTAAAAAGGGGATGAGCACAACGTCAGGTCTCCATCCTGGTCTGTGTACTGTGAGTGACACAGTGGCCATTTGCAGATCCTAAATCCTTACTCCCACAACTACTTTTCTATATGTGTCCTCTGAACACCACTTTCTGTAAGTGATACTGTTTAGCTTTTTAATGTTATGAAAATTATGGTCACTGGAGCTGCTTGGAAGGAATCCTCACTAGTGACAACTTTGTGTTTCTGAAATAATAAAGAACAGATGCCTAAAACATATGATAATTGATATGTACCATTACTGGAATGTACTAGTCTGGTTTGGAAAGGAAATAAAGCATAATGGATTAGTTGAGAGTTTCCCTGCCTTGATCATTCCTTCTCTGAGCAGTAACAAATGTAGCAAATAGTGAATGAAGTCTTTTAGGCCATTTTTACAGTTATAAGTACACACTCACACACTCAATATAGTTTGATTATTTCAAAGTATTATGTAAACTCCAGTATTGTGGCTATGTCTTTCCATTTATGGGTTTGATTTTTTTTAAATGCAAGCACTCTGGTTTTGAGAACCATTCAAACTAATATATTGATTTAATTAGTTCATTCATTTAAACTGCATTGATGCTTAGCAAAAATATATGAAATGCTTATAAGGGATCAGTGATGGCAGTTCTATGTTTGAAACTGTGGTGATCTGGAGGATGAGGATGCCAGAGGATGAGGAGGCAGGAGGATAATATGGCCCAGGAGCTGTCAGCCGTGACTGGCGATGGCTGCTCTTCTATTTCTATGTATGTTGTATATGACTACATTTCTGAATTCTCTGTATTGTTGATATACTCTTCTTTTTCTCTTCAGTACAGCATAATTTTAATTATCCAGCTTTAAACATAATTGATATGTATAAAACAATGTTCTTTTCTCACTTTAATATGTTCTTGGCTAATTGGGAATGTTTATACTTCCATATAAATTTTAGAACAACTCTGTTAATTTCTAAAGATGAACATTAGAACATTTACTGAAGTGGTAATATTTTTCCATCTATTAGAATATCATATTTTTCTGTGATTCAAAAATGTTTTATGTACATATCAACATCATTTTATGCATTTTTATTCAAATTCATTTCTAAAGAACTATAAATCTATTGTTTCTCTATTGAGCCTCATATTGTTGTTTCTTTCACTGACTGAAGAGCTCTTATATAATGAATATAATTTTAATATTTTGATATTAAACAGTTTATTTGAAATAAGCCTTAAAAGCAAGAAAACTAATCTTTCATTACTCTATCAGATAAGCAGAATTTTATTAAAACATACAAAAAATGTAAGAACATTTGGATTGCTGAAAACTAGCTCACCATTATCAAGGATAGATTACTAGAAATATTAGTAATGATGCCATGCTTAGGAATATAGCCTTCTAAAATTGGTCATATTGTACTTAATATATAATTAATATATTTTATATGTAGGATTTTATAAAACACAAGAACAAACTGTCTAAGTTAAAATAATTGAGGAAATGAAGGAATAATTGGAAATTTTCTGATGTGACTACTGATAATATTTAGAATCAAAAGTGTTTTGGGACTTATTGGTAACTTTGAAAAGGTATGTTACACTCACATCTTTCAGGCCTGCAAGTGTGATAGCCATCCATGGAGAAGACCTAAGGTAAATGCAACAAATCACAGACGGCCTCACCATGTGGCAACACAGGAGGTGTTCCACCTTTTTCAAAAAGGAATCTTATTTATCTTATCCAATCTTGATTTTTCAACTAAGGAACATAAAAAGAAATTGTACGCATTATCTTCATGCTTGCACGATTTGAAATTAACAGCTGTCAATAAAACGATGCTTAAGAATTAATAGCTCCAGCCGGGCGGTGGTGGTGCACGCCTTTAGTCCCAGCACTCGGGAGGCAGAGGCAGGCGGATCTCTGTGAGTTCGAGGCCAGCCTGGTCTCCAAAGCGAGTTCCATGAAAGGCGCAAAGCTACACAGAGAAACCCTGTCTCGGAAAAAACAAAAAAAAAAAAAAAAAAAAAAAGAATTAATAGCTCCATGTACAATCACTGAAATAATCAATGCAATTTTTTTTTTCAGGAGAGTTTGGGTAGTTCTCTTAGTCAATTTTCTTTTCATTTTTTAAATTAAATTTATTCATTTATTTTACATCTGAACTGAAGTTTCCACTCCCTTCTCTCCTCCCGTTCCCTTCCCCACATCTCCCTCTGCATCCCCTTCCCAATGCACTCCTCCCGTTTCTATTCAGAAAAGGGAAGCCCCCCCCCATAGGTGTCAATAAAGCATGGCATATCAAGTTGAGGTAGGACTAAGCTCCTCCCCTCATATTAAGGCTTGGTAGGACAGCCCAGTATGAGGAATAGGTTCCCAAATCATCAGGGACAGGCACAGCTCTCAGTGATAGATAAAAGTCCCATAAGTAGACCAAGTTATAGAACCATAACACATATGTAGAAGGCCTAGGTCAGTCTCATGTGGGTTGATTAGCTTTCAGTCCCAAGTCTGTGAGCTCCTATGAGCCCAGGTTAGTTGTCTCTGTGGGTTTCCTTGTGATGTCCTTAAACCCCTGGCTCATACAATCCTTCCTTGCTCTCCTTGACAGGATTTCCAGAGCTGGGCACAGTGCTTGGCTGTGGATCCCCACATCTGTTTTCATTAGTTATTGGAGGGAAGGCCTCTGATGACAATTTTAGTAGTCACCAATCTGATTACAGATGGCCAGTTCCAGGCAACCTATCCACTATTGCTAGGAGTCTTAGCTGGGGTCATCCTTATGGATTTGTGAGAGATTGCCTGGCATATATGCCTGACCCCGAAATTCACCCCCTATTGAAACGTCTCTTTCATTACACTCACCCTCTATTCCGCTTCCCACCCTATTCCTCATGTTCCCATTCCCACCCACCCCCAATTTACCCAGGAGATCTCATCTATTTCCCCTTCCCACAGCAATCCATGCATCTCTCTTAGGGTCCTCCTTTTTTCTTAGTTTTTCTAGGGCTGTGGATTATAGCATGGTTATCCTTTACTTTATAAGTAATGCCCACTTAGAAGTGAGTACATACCATGTTTGTATTTCTGGGTCTGGGTTACATCACTCAGGGTGATTTTTGTAGTTCGATCCTATTTGCCTTCAAATTCTCTGATGTCATTGTTTTTTAACAGTTGAGTAACACTTCGCTGTGTAAATGTGCCACATTTTCTTTATCCATTCTTCAGTTGAGGAACATCTATCTGTTTCCAGAATCTGGCTACTATAAATAACACTGCTATGAACATAGCTGAGCAAGGGTCCTTTTGGTATGGTTGAGCATCCTTTGGGAATATGCCCAAGATTGGTATAGCTGGGTCTTGAGGCAGATTGTCTGAGAAAACACCATATTAATTTCCAAAGTGGCTGTACAAGTTTGCTCTCCCATCAGCAGTGGAGGAGTGTTCCCCTTGCTCTTTAATGTAAGTTGTCACTAGTGTTTTTGATCTTATCCATTGTGACAGATGTAAGATGGAATCTCAGAGTCATTTTGATTTGCATTTTCCTAATGGCTAAGGATATAGAACTTTTTTTTTACATTTTATAAAACCTTTACTAAATAATTCACAAAGTATACAATTTGCCTGTTTGTACCATTTGATAGACTTTAGTCTAGCATCCTCATAGGCCCATGACACCATCACTACTTTCTATTTTAGAACATTGCTGTCTTCAATTTCATACACACATATAATGTACAGCAATTACATTCAACCTTCTTTTTTTTAATGAATATAACATTTGCAATTGTAACCATTTTTAACTTCACATTTCAGGGACATGAATTACATTCAAGATATTAATTACACTCACGATATTCATTAATTATATTCTTGATATTAATTATATTTGTGGTATTCATTGATTACATTTGCAGTATTCATTCAATAACTATATTTATGATATTCATTAATTACATTAATTGTATTGATTAATTACATTCATGGTATTATGTCCTGATACTACTGTCCGTTTGTGGGCCTTTTCCATCACACAAAACAGAAACTCTGTACGTAGGAAATCATTACTCTATATTTCTTTCTTCTCCAGCTTGAGATAAAATCTAATCTTTCTGTCTCTATGAATTTGTATATTCTATGTATTTTATGTAATACAATTCTATAGTATTTGTCCTTTTTTGAATGTAAAATCATTTTATTTACAACTGCAGGGGAAATAATATAGAGATAGCTTGAACATAAAAGCAAGTTATAATTCAAAAGTCCAGAGTTATTTGAAAGTGGAAAATATTTTCTCTGTAGAAAATACTAAAAATGATAACATTTCCCAAAAAGCACTTTTAAGCCAAATAATAGCTGAATTATCCATATAAATATTGATTCGACTCTGGGATACAGAAGAAACCTATCTTCATCTGTTCAGAGAGCTATGTTTTACTTAAGTTGTGGAACAATTCTTTAAGTGAATTTTGGCCACTTGAGATTCTTCTGTTGAGATTTCTCTGTTTAGATATGTATCTCATTTTTAATTGGATTATTTGGTTTTTTGATATCTAATTTCTTGAGTTCTTTATATATTTTGGAGACCAGCCCTCTGTCAGATGTGGGGTTGGAAAATATCTTTTCCCATTCTTTAGGCTGTCTTTTTTGTTTTATTGACAGTGTTCTTTGCCTTAGAGAAGCTTTTCAGTTACATGAGATCCCATTTATTATTGATCTGAGTGTTGGCACTATTGGTGTTCTGTTCAGGAAGTTGTCTCCTGTGCTAATGAATTTGAGGCTACTTCCTATTTCCACTTTCTCTTTTGTGAGGTTCAGCGTGATGGATTTATGTTGAGGTATTTGATCCTCTTGAACTTAAGTTTTGTGCAGGAAGACAGATATTTATCTATTTGCATTCTTCTGATGCAGTCATCCAGTTATGCCAGCAGCATTTATTGAAGATGCTCTCTTTTTTCCATTTTATAATTTTGGCTTCTTTATCACAAATTAGGTGTTCACAGGTGTGTGGATTTGGTCAGGGTTTTTGATTGGATTCCATTGATCTATGTGTCTGTTTTTATGTCAATACCATGCTGTTTTTGTTACTACAGCTCTGTATTAGAGCTTGAAATCAGAGATAGTGATATCTCTGGCAATTCTTTTATTGTATAGGATTGCTTTAGCTATGCTGGATTTTTTTTTTTACATATGAAGGTGAGTATTGTTCTTTTAAGAGCTGCAAAAATAGTTTTGGAATTTTGATGGAAATTGCGTTGAATCTGTAGATTGCTTTTAGTAAGATGGCCATTTTTACAATTTTAATCCTATAGATCCATGAGCATGGGAGAGCTTTCCATCTTCTGATATTTCCCTCAGCTTCTTTCTTCAAAGACTTGAAGTTCTTGTTATACAGATCTTTCACTTTTTTGTTTAGAGTTACCCCAAGGTATTTTATATTATTTCTGACTATTGTGAAAGGTATTGTTTCCCTGATTTCATTCTCAGCCCATTTATTGTTTGTATATAGGAGGGCTACAGAACTTTTTGAGTTAATCTTGTATCCAGCCACATCACTGAAGGTGTTTATGAGCTATAGGAGTTTCCTGTTGAAATATTTACATGTACTTATATGTACTATCATATCATCTGCAAATAGCAATACTTTGACTTCTTCCTTTCCAAACTGATCTTGATCTCTTTTTGTTGTATTATTGTTCTAGCTAGAACATAAGAGTACTATATTGAATAGGTATGGACAAAATGGACAGCCTTGTCTTGTTCCAGATTTTAGTGGAATTGCTTTGAGTTTCTCTCTGTTTAATTTGATATTGGTTGTGGGATTTCTATATATTGTTTTTATTATGTTTAGGTATGTTCCTTGGATCCCTAATATTTCCAAGACTTTTATTGTGAAGCAGGTTGGATTTTGTCAAAGGCATTTTAAGCATCTAATGAGATGATCATGTTTTTTTTTTTTTTCCTTTTGGTTTGTTTACATGGTGGATTACATTTACAGATTTTCATACATTGAACCATTCCTGTATCTCTAGGATGAAGCCTACTTAATCATGGTAGATAATATTTTTGATGTGTTCTTGGATTCAGTTTGCCAGTATTTTACATCAAAGTCTGTGAGGGAATTGGTCTGTAATTATCTTTCTTTGTTGCCTCTTTGTGTAGCTTCATATCAGGATAACTGTAACCTGTAAAGAGGAATTTTTCAATCTTCCTTCTGTTCCTATTGTGTGGAACAATTTGAAGACTATTGGTATCAGCTCTTCTTTGAAAGTCTGGTAGAATTCTACACTGAAACCATCTGGCCCTAGTTTTTTTGTTTTTTTGTTTGTTTGTTTGTTTGTTTGTTTGTTTTTGGTTGGGAGACTTTTAATGACTGCCTCTATTTCCTTTAGGGTTATAGGTCTATTAAAATTGTTTATCTGGTCTTGGTTTAATTTTAGTATATGGTACCTACCACGAAATTTATCATTTCTTTTAGATTTTTTTGATTTTGTGGAGTACAGGCTTTTGTTTTGTTTTGTTTTATTTTATTTTATTTTACAATACCATTCAGTTCTACATAACAGCCACAGATTCCCTTGTTCTCCCCCTTCCTGCCCCCCTCCCCTTTCCCTTCCCCCCAGCCCACCCCCCCATTCCCACCTCCTCCAGGGCAAAGCCTCCCCGGACGATTGAGATCGACCTGATAGACTCAGTCCAGGCAGGTCCAGTCCCCCCCCTCCCAGATTGAGCCAAGTGTCCCTGCATAAGTCCCAGGTTTCATGCAATGAGCACAGGACCTGGTACCACTGCCTAGATGCCTCCCAAACAGATCAAGCCCATCAACTGTTTCACCTATTCAGAGGGCCTGATCCAGTTGGGGGCCCCCTCAGCTTTTGTTTCATAGTTCATGTGTTTCTATTCGTTTGGCTATTTGTCCCTGTGCTTTATCCAACCTTGGTTTCAACAATTCTCACTCATATATACCCTGCTCTTTCTCACTAAATAGACTCCCGGAGCTCCACCCGAGGCCTAGCCATGGATCTCTGCATCCAGATTCCTCAGTCCTTGGATGGGGTTTCTGGCACAACTATTAGGGTGTTTGGTCATCCCATCACCAGAGTAGGTCAGTCCCGGCTGTCTCTCAACCATTGCCAGCTGTCTATTGTGGGGGTGTCTTTGTGGATTTCTGTGGGCCTCTTTAGCACTTTGTTTCTTCCTTTTCTCATGTGGTCTTCATTTACCATGGTCTCCAATTCCTTGTTCTCCCTCTCTGTTCTTGATTCAGCTGGGATCTCCCGCTCTCTTTCCCTCGACCCTTGCCCTTCATTGCTCCCACTCATGTCCGGGTTGCTCATGTAGATCTCAGCCATTTCTCCATCATTGGGCGATCCTCGTGTCTTTCTTGGGGTCCTGTTTTCCAGGTAGCCTCCTGGTGATGTGAGTAGCAGTCCAGTCATGCTTGTTCTACATCTAGTATCCTCCTATGAGTGAGTGCATATCATATTTGTCTTTCTGAGTCTGGGTTACCTCACTCAGGATGATTTTTTTTCTAGATCCATCCATTTGCCTGCAAAATGAAGAGCAATACAGCATCACCAGAACCTAGTCAGAGTACAGGTTTTTGAAGTGTGGTCTGATGATTCTCTGGATGTCCTCAGTGTCTGCTGTTATATCCCCCTTTTTTTGTTTCTAATTTTGTTAATTTGGATATTCTTTCTCTGCCTAAAGTTAACTAACTAAAGTTAGATTGGATAAGGGTTTGTCTACCTTGTTGATTTTCTCAAAGAACAAATTCTTTGTTTCATTGATTCTTTTGTACTTTTCTCTTTGTTTCTATTTTATTGATTTCAACCCTAGTTTTGATTATTTCCTGTCATCTACTCCTCTCATGTGCGTTTGCTTCTATTTGTTCTAGAGCTTTCAGGTTCTCTGTTAAGTCTCTAGTGCAAGTTTTCTTCAAATTATTTATGTAGTTATTTAGTGCTATCAAATTTCCTCTTAGCATTGCTTTCATTGTGTCCTGTAAGTTTCGGTATGCTGTAGCTTCATTTTCATTGAATTCTGAGAAGTCTTAAATTTCTTTCTTACTTCTTCCTTTGACCCATTGGTAATTCAATGGAGAGTTGCTCAGTTTCCATGAGTTTTCAGGCTCATTACAATTTGTGTTGTTGTTGAACTCCAACTTTATCCCATGGTGATCTAATAAGATACAAGGAGTTATTTCAATTTTTTTGTGTCTGTTGAGATTTTCTTTGTAGCCAACTATGTGTTCAAATTTAGAGAAGGTTCACGAAATGCTGAGAGGAAGGTATATTATATTGTTTTCAGATGAAATGTTCTGAAGATATGTTAAATCCATTTGAGTCATGACATCTGTTAGTTCCCTTTTTCTCTGTTTAGTTTCTGTCTGGAGTACTTTTCCATTGGTAAAAGTAGAATATTGGAATTTCCCAATATTAATGTATGGGATTCATTGTGTGATTTAAGTTTTAGTAATGTTTCTTTTACAAATGTGAGTTCCTTTGTATTTAAGGAATAGATGTTCACAATTAAGACCTCATCATGATACATATGAAATGTCCTTCTCCATCTCTTTTGACTGATTTAATTTGAAATCTATGTTAGATATTAAAATATCTATACCAGTTTGCTTCTTATGTCCATTTGATTGGAAAATATTTTTCTAATCCTTTACTCTGAGGTAATATCTGTCTTTCATGTTGAGGTGTGTTTCTTGTATGCAGTAGAAGGATGGATCCTGTTTTTACATCTATTCTGTTAGCCTGTGTCTCTTTATTGGTGAATTGAGTCCATTGATATTAAAAATATTTACGAACAATGATTGTTAATTCCTGTTATTTTTGATCATGGTGGTAGTGTATGTGTGTGTGTGTGTGTGTGTGTGTGTGTGTGTGTGTGTTGTGTGTGTGTTTCCCTTTTTTGGGTTTTGTTGGTGTGAGAATATCTATTGCCTGTAATTTCCTGAGTGCAGCTAACTTCCTTGGGTTGGAGTTTTCCTTGTAGTAAATTCTGTAGGACTGGATTTCTAGAGAGGTATTGTTTAAATTTGGGTTTTGTCATGAGATGTCTTGTTTTCTCCATCTATTGTGATTGTAAGTTTTGCTGGGTATTGTAGTCTGGGGTGGCATCCATGGTCTCTTAGTATTTGTAAAATGTCTGTCCAAGCCCTTCTGGCTTTTAGAGTACCCATTGAGAACTTGGGTATAATTCTGAAAAACCTGCTTTTATATGTTACTTAGACTTTTTCCTTTGTAGCTCTTAATGTTCTTTATTTTTTTCTGTATTTTTTCCTTTTATTTTATTTTACAATATCATTCAGTTCTACATATCAGCAATGGATTCCCTTGTTCTCCCATTTCCTGCCCCCCTCCCTTCCCCCCAGCCCACCCCTCATTCCTACCTCCTCCAGGGCAAAGTCTCCCATGAGGACTGAGATCAACCTGGTAGACTCAGTCCAGGCAGGTCCAGTCCCCTCCTCCTAGATTGAGCCAAGTGTCCCTGCATAAGTCCCAGGTTTCAAACAACCAACTCATGCAATGAGCACAGGACCTGGTACCACTGCCTAGATGCCTCCCAAACAGATCAAGCCCATCAACTGTCTCACCTATTCAGAGGGCCTGATCCAGTTGGGGGCCCCCTCAGCTTTTGTTTCATAGTTTATGTGTTTCTATTCGTTTGGTTATTTGTCCCTGTGCTTTACCAACCTTGGTTTCAACAATTCTCGCTCATATAAACCCTCCTCTTTCTCACTAATTAGACTCCCAGTGCTCCACCAGGGGCCTAGCCATGGATCTCTGCATCCAGATTCCTCAGTCCTTGGATGGGGTTTCTGGCACAACTATTAGGGTGTTTGGTCATCCCATCACCAGAGTAGGTCAGTCCCGGCTGTCTCTCAACCATTGCCAGCTGTCTATTGTGGGGGTATCTTTGTGGATTTCTGTGGGCCTCTTTAGCACTTTGTTTCTTCCTTTTCTCATGTGGTCTTCATTTACCATGGTCTCCAATTCCTTGTTCTCCCTCTCTGTTCTTGATCCAGCTGGGATCTCCCGCTCCCACAGCCTCTCTTTCCCTCAACCCTTGCCCTTCATTACTCCCACTCATGTCCAAATTGTTCATGTAGATCTAAGCCATTTCTCTGTCATTGGGTGATCCTCATGTCTTTCTTGGTGATGTGAGTAGCAGTCCAGTTATTCTTGTTCTACCTCTAGTATCCTCCTATGAGTGAGTACATACCATATTTTTAGTGCTTTGAATGTTATGTGGTGAGGGAAGTTGTGGTTTTGGTCCAGTCCATTTGGTGTTTTGTGAACTTCTTGTACCTTTATAGGTATGTCCTTCTCTAGGTTGGGAAGTTTTTATCTGTGATTTTGTTGAATATATTTTCTGTGCCTTTGACCTGGTATTATTCTCCTCCTTCTATTCCTGTTATTTTTAAGTTTCATCTTTTTATGGTATCCCCAATTTCCTGGATGTTTTGTGTTAGAAATCTTTTAGATTTGACATTTTCTTTGACTGATGAATCTATTACCTCTATGGTATCTTAATGCCTGAGATTCTCTCTTCCATCTCTTCTAGTCTGTTGGTGATGCCTACATCTGTAGGTCCTGTTCACTTACCTAGATTTTCCATTTCCCAAATTCCTGCAACTTGTCTTTTCTTTATTGTTTCTGTTTCAATTTTCAGATTGTGAACCTTTTCCTTGACCCATTTGATAGTTTTTTTTCTTGGCATTCTTTAGGGAATTTATTGGTTTCCTTCAATTATTTTGTTTGTTGGTTCCTTGATTTCTTTGAGAGAACTTTTCATTTCCTTTTTAAGGTCCTCCATCATCTTCATAAAATTATTTTTAAGGTCATTTTCTTATGCTTCAGCTGCAATGGAGTATTCATGTCTTCCTGTCATAGGATAGCTGGGTTCTGGTGGTGCCATATTGCCCTTTCTGTTATTTGAATGTGTTTTTACAGTGGTGTATAGGCATCAGAAGTTGGGAAGACTATAGGTCTGGGTGTTGAATTTGTATTTGTCTTTGTTGGATGGGTGTTTTCTCCCTTTGTTTTCTGTCTCCTTTATTGTCTTCTGGCTTAAATGGCCAAGGGTTCTGGTGTCTGACAGGTCTTCAGGTCCAGTACGGTGTCTCAGCTGAGGTTTGAGGGGATTTGCCTAGATCTAGCCTGGCCGCATTGGCCTATGGAATCTTCTGGAGTTATGGGGAAGGTCTGGCCACGGGGAGGATGATGAGGTAGGTGTGGTTGGGATGCAGGGTGGGTCTTGGGGAAACAGAGTCCAGTGGGTACCAGCAGTCCTGCTTCCTGGCTTTGGGGGACTGCATGAGAGCAGTGGAATTCCACCAGAGTTGGGTGCAAGGCCAGCTGCCTTGCTGGTGTTGAGCTAGGAGGGGAGGGCCATGGGATGTTTCCTGGGACTTAGGGTCTGGAGAGTTGGGCAGCTCAGGTGGGTTACCAGTCACTCATCTGGTGTGGGATGTATGTATGGCTATGGAGTCTGCTGGAGTCGAGGGGAAGAGCTGGCCACAGGGAGGATGATGAAATGGGTGGGGTTGGGTGGTGGATTGGGCCTCAGGGGAAGAGAATCTAGTGGGTGTTGGGGGTGTCGGTCTAGCTGGCAGGTATATCTCTAGCCTGCTTGCCTGCTCTTATCCAATTTTTTTTTAATGTTGAGATTGTTATTTGTGTGTATTTGTGTGTGTGTAGTATAGTGTAAACCAATGTGTGTGCACACAGGTACATGAATCTATGAACAAAAGCACTGGAGGAGGGCATAAGGCATCCTGCTCTATTGCTCTCTACTATAAAGAACCACCTTTAAAACAGTGGTTCTCAACTGTCTTAATGCTGCAGCCCTTGAATACAGTTCCTCATAGTGTAGGGAGTCCCAACAATAAAATTATTTTTGTTGCTGCATCATAACTATAATTTTGCTACTGATATGAATCATAATGTAAATATCAGGTATGCAGGATATCTGATATGAGACCCCTGTGAAAGGGTAAGTAAATCCCCAAAGGGGCTGCAACCCACAGTTTAAGTAAATCCCCAAAGGGGCTGCAACCCACAGGTTGAGAACAACTTCTTTAAAACACAAACTCTCACTGAACCCAGACCTAGGCTTTTGAACAGCAAGTTTAGTTCTAGCAATCCTCCAGTCTCCATTCTCCTAAGGCCCCGGGTTACAGGTGTGCATACAACTATGCACAGCTTTCTACATGGCTGCTGAGATCTGAACTCAAACCCTTATGCATGTGAGGCATTGCTCTTACCCACTGAGCCATGTTCCAGGCTCCATCATTATTATTTTGAAAACTCATCCTGCAACAATATTCTACAAATAGTAAGGACAAGTGATAGTTATGTGGTCTGAATAATTTTCAGTTTGATGCAAATGAAATTTTTAGTTAGGTTTACAAATATTAAGAACTAAAGAATGAATTAATATTTAGAAATCAGAGTAATCAAATTCACTTATTCAACTAGTCCTTTGTAAGAAATAAAATGTCATTGACTATATCTTTTTGTGTTTTTATATATGGTTGCTGTTATCAACACTGGACTCAAGCTTATTTTTATGTATTATTTCCCTTTGTGGCAATAGTCTTGGGAAATAAAGATTATATAAAGAGCACTGTGAAATAATTCAGAAAGCAAGCGAAGAAATGAAGGGCAGGAAGCAAACAATGATTGGGGGCATCTATTCCATACTTAATAACTACATCATTTAAAAATACATAAATAAAAATAAATAACACCATGTAGTGCTGTTTTTTGCTTCAGAAAAGACAACTAATGCCCTGAATTAACATTAGTCAGTCACACAATTAATAGAAGAGAGAAGGGAGAATCAAAGCCATGTGTTTCCAGCCTAGCAATCCTTGATACAGTTATATGCCTATTACAGATTATTTTGGAAATTTTCTGGAGGTCCTCGGGAGATGTTTCTGGTTACCAAGAGTATTGAAAGTCACTGTTGAGTTTAACTGTTTAGCCCTAGGCTGGGGTCTGGGATAGGGTTAATACTTCTAACACTAAAACCACAGAGCACAATATGGAAACAACTTGCATTCTGTGTGACTTTTGGAATCTTTCCTAGTGATTATCGTAGAAACTACCCTATCTTTTACTTTACGAACCCCAAGTTTAACTCTATCTTGCATATAAAGAGACAGGGCTGGAAAGGTTTATTTCTTTGGGAGTAAGCTTTAATATATATTGAATTTTCCAGACATGCAACCTCTGTAAAAATCAGGAAATACTGTAACCTGTTTTGTTTGGAAAGCTCCCAAGAACTATCATGATTTTACAGATCTCTTTGCTCATGGTATGGTGACTTGTGTTATTTAACTTCCCCAAATCACTTAATTGCCTATATCAGTCTGTTGTAGTAATGTACACACTTGGTGCTCATATTAAAATATTAAGTAGGAAAAAGTATAAATATTTGAGCATTATTTTCTTTCTCCTAAATAAAGCTGAATGCATTACAAAATGTTCACCAGCATCCAATTATGTTATTGTGTCAACTAATATATTTATTCCTGCATATTTTATGTATTAAAAATTATATAATACATTTTATCTATTAGAGTTATTTGAAATTTTAAAAATAGTGTGTGAAGGTTAGGTAAAGGTGTTGTGAAATTTATTCGTTGATATACATATACATATACATTATGAAATGATCTCCATACAGCAGCTAATTAACATTTCTATCACTTTTACATTTGCCATTTGTGTGTTTAGGGATATTTAAACCCTACTCTCTCATTTCTAGAGTGTTACAAAGTATTGTCACCATGCATGGATATTATCACCAGAACTTAGTCAAGTACCATTACTAAAAACTTCATTCGTTTGACTGATAACCAGTCCTCTTCTCCCATTCCCTGTTTCTGAAATATACAATTCTACTTTCTACCCTGTAGAACTGTATTGGATTCTACATACAGTTGAGATTATGTATCATTTCTCTGTCTGTGTCTTACTTTCTTGGGTTACCATAATATTTTCCACCTCGTACCATGTTGTAGTAAATTGCAGGATTGCTTTTGTATGCTTTTATTCATAAAACAATTTATATTGTTTCTGTATCTTTATCATGCTACAGTGAATGTGAGAATCCCATGGTCACTTTGGGAAAAGTGATATTATTACCTTGGAATGTACATACCACAGGGGGGAATGGATGGATCATATGATAGTTCTATTTTTCATATTTTGAGAAACCTCCATACTGTTTTTATAATAATTGTATTAATTTACTTTTCCATTATGTGTATAGTGGCTCTCTTTTCTTTGCATTCCAAGACATGGTGTGTTTGTTGGCATGTTAACAGCCCTTCTGACACATGAGAAGTGGCATCTATGATTTGATGTGCATCTCAATAATGATTTCAAATTGTAAGTTTTTTGTTTCATTCTCAAATTTTTCTTTTGAGTAGTTTCTATTTAGTTTCAAGTGTTCCTAGTACAATGCAAATATTAATCTGTTATTACATAAACAGTTTGTAAATATTTTCCCTTAGTTTGTTGTTGTTTGTTTGTTTGTTGATTGATTGATTGATTGATTGATTGATTGACACAGCATCTCAAGTAGCCCAGGTGGCCTCCTAGTTGTGGCTGGACTGTAAGTCCTAGCCTGGCTGTTTTCTTCTCCAAAATGCTAGGGTTATTGGTGTTCACCAACATTCTGGGATGTATTTCCCCATCATGCATGTTGATTTTTCATTTTGTGTTGCTCTGCTATGTTATTTGTCTGGTTTTTCTTTTGCTACCTGTAATGCTTGGTGTCAGACTCAAATAATCATTGTCAAGGCAACGGTGAGAAAGTTTTCTCTTGCTTCTGAACGTTCTGTAGTTTTTTTTATTTTTCTGCTCTATCTTCAACTATTTTGAGTTAATTTTCACTTACAACATGATACTGGGGTCCGTGCTCATTATCTGTACATGTGTCTAGTTTCTTGGTGTTTTTTATTGAAGAAGCCAGCATTTCTTCATTGTTCTGGACACTGTTGAGAACAACACATTTTGACACTATTATTTTTCTCAATCTAATGAACATGGGGCAGATTCCAGTTGCTCTTTCTTTTAAAATATCTTTTAATACCAGGTGGTGTAGGGGGTATTCCACCCACTTAATAGACCTTAGGGTATGTCCTCTTGGCTAGCTTAAGACCTGTGAAGCTCATATGGGAGCACCTCTCACTTGCACTCTTGGATGGCGAAGACTGGGCCAGGTGGTGTGAAACAGCATAGGATCAATTCTTAGGCTTTCAGGGACTCTGTGTCTGAAATTGCCATATCCTGTATTAGTAAGTTGATACCCCATATAATCCCTTAATAAACAGATTCATTATCTGTAATCCATGGATTTCCTTTTCCTGCATTAGGGTAGTGGTGGCACACAGCTTTAATCCCAGCATTCTGGAGGCAGAGGCAGATGGATCTCTATGAGTTCAAGGCCAGCCTGGTCTACAGAGTGAGTTCCAGGACAATCGGGGCTACACAGAGAAACCATATATCAAACGACAAAAACAAAAATGAAAACCATACATACCTTTTAAAGTACTTTATGATTTCATTATAAAATCTAGTTCATTGAGCCTTTTTTAAAATCATGAATTGAATTTTCTTAATTTTTTTTTATTTCAACTATTGTTTTATCACGTGCCTTTTGTCTTTTACCCTGTTAATTTGGTATGCAAAAATGACTAATTTTCATATGTCTAAGCAGTCCTTGATCTGAAAGTCTATTCACTCATTGTACACCCTCCTTCTACCATGCTGTTCAGCACAGTTAGCCTGGATGCATGTCCATGACCACCAGAGTTATTGCCTTGTAGTTAGCTGTTCCTTCTCTGTGTTGTCTTTAACTGACTTTGGAAGTAGGGTAAATCTAGAAAAATAAAATAAGATTGAAGGTAGCCAACTTCTTTCTTGTTAGAAGAACTTACAGAAGGTTAATGTTTAATGTGTGATTAACTAAGTCACAAATCTCAGCCATTATTTGTCAGAATATTTGTTGGAATATTATGATTATTCTTTTATTTTTTTTAGTTTGTTTTCTCTATTCTGTTTTCTATTAGTAATTGTTGAGTATTAATAGATAGTTGGTTTCTTAGAGCTTTGTTCGTTTCTTCAAGATTTTTTCATTTGTTGGTACATGATTGTCCATAGCAGTCTTTATGATCCCTTTTGTATCTGACACCCATTAGAATACCTTCTCTTTCACTTTTGGTGGATTTTAAAACTATTTTTAGTTGTCTATTTATTTATGTAGTATGTGTATGTATGTCTGTGGGTATGCATGTGCCAGGTCATGCCAATGAAGGTCAAGGGATGATGTGCAGAAATCAGGCCTCTTCTTCCTCCCTGTGGTTCCCGGGAAATGAGCTCAGGTCATCAGGTTTAGCAGTCTGGGCCTTTACTCACTGTGATATCTCACTGACCTAATCATGGCAGGTTTATCATGAATAATGAGACCACTCTTATTTGTATCATTGAGGCAACTATCCTCATTTCTAAAGTTTGGGGATTACAAGTTCATCTGATGAACTATGCAGAACAGTAGAGGTGAAATTGAGAGGTCCTTCTGTCTTGTGGGCCATGGTGGTTTCTCCAACCAAAATCCATCCTGTTGTGTATGTGACTCTGCTTTGCAATCGTTAGGATGCTATTAATGAACTTTCTTTTTGAGTCGTCTTATTTCTGTCCCTTAGTCTATCTAAGGTCTTGCAGAGGTTATCCTCTCCAAAAAAATAATCTTACTTTAATTTCATTGTATGCTTTATTGCTTTGTAGTCTTTATTTTAATTCTAAATTTATATGTTTTCTTCTAAACTATATTTCTTTTCTAGTTCTTTGACTTGAAAGCTAATTTTAATTGATTTTTTTCTTTTGTAGATATACCAACATCCAGAAATTCCAAAAAGTCGCTTTTATCTCTTCTATTTACTTTCTTGCACATTTTATTTGGATATTAATTTTTTACTAATTTGAAGGTATTTCTGTGTTTTAACAGTCATTTTTCAGTTGTGTTTGTTACAGACATCTTTTTGTTCCAATATTTTGGCCAAGACTGAGTTTGCTAGGTCTGTGCTATGAGTGCTTGCCTATGGTCTTTCTAGTGTTAAGGGTGGTCATCAATTACTCTAGTATGTCTTGCTTTCCTGTGGTATAAATAATTCCATCCTAATGAATCAGAGAAAGCAAGATGGTTAATAAATAGTTGGGAAGAGACAGAAAGTTGTTCAACATTAGCTAGTCTCTATATTGTGGAATGTTTTAAAAATGTGAGCAGTTACAAGAGTAGAGATGATAGCAAAATTAGTAGGAAATGACAGGTTTGCTCTTCTTTTTAAAGGTATGTTATTTGGTTACAAGTTTTGATAATTGGATTAGCAATGCTTTGTCTAAGAGCCAGCTCTAGCCAGCTATTGGCCCTCACAAGCAAGTATGAGCCATCTCAGTATATTCTAGAATCAAGTTACCATCAAGCCATCCTTCCTGCAAGTGACAAATTGCACTTTTGACAGTTATATGATATGCCATGATATTCTGTTGAAGCATACAACAGCACAAGAACATGAAGATATTTTACATATAAAGCCTGATGTATTTCACAAAGTGAGAATACCCACACGTCTAACTACTAACATTATCAGTCCCCCAGAAGCCTTTGCAAAGCCACAAGCATTTGTAACCTGTAATCATAAATACCAGTTTGTCTCCCATCACCGAGCATTAAAGTGTTAAGTTCACAGAAATGAACATTTCAAATGGATTTTACTGTTTAGAGACTTGTCAAGACACAATACTGCATGCTTTACAAGGCATGTAATATCACACACTAACAAGGCAGCGTCCCTATGTGTGTGACTGAACACATTGGTGGTACGTAAGACTGTTCAATGAGCTGATGTGCTTTAGTGCACTTTTTAATTATTCTCTGATACTCTACTTTAATTCTTATTCTAATAACAATTTCTAATTTTTATATTCACTCTGCTTACATCTGAGACAAGTCTCAGCTTGGTATAATTAAGTACTTGGTATCTAATATGCATTTATTTCCCTTAAAATCGAGTGGAAATTTGGCATTGAACTGGCTTCAGACGTCAAATTTCCAAAGCTAAAATTTAATTACATTATTTTCTTTTTTATTTATTTACCATTACATCTATCTCCTATTTGTGAAAATTCTGGTTGTGCATTGATAGTAGCAACACAACACTTTCTTGAATACCTTGTAATATAAAAGTAAGTCATTTTGTGAATTTCATAAATTGCCATACAGTTGGTATGTGTATGTGGTGAGCCTTTTATTAACAATATACTACCCTGAAATGTAGGGAATTTGGATTGAGGAACATACTGTCTCAAAAAGGGGCAATAGTACAGAATAATTACCTTCAAAAAGCCCAGAGAACAGGCAGAAAGCACACAAAAGTTTGGACTGGGTAGGACCAAGTACATTCACAGGATGGTTGAGACTGAGGATTGGTGGAGTTTCCTTGAGTGAGAGATTCAACACCACTCTCTCATCAGTTAAGGAAAATTTCCTGGAAGAAGTGGATTTTTAGACTGCTCTGAAGGATTTGGTTGCCCTAGATGGAAAGTGCTGGAAAGACTTGCAAGGAGAATCTCACCTGCTCAGCATTTCTGCTGTCAGAAATATTTAACCAGGTTGTATTTCCAGTACCATACATAAAACTGCCTCATATTTTAAATTGACATGCAGTGCATTTTATTGAGCATATCTAACAAGTATGTAGAAAATATATTGGATTCATTTCTATAAGGAACACACAGTGCCATTCTCCCTGATCGCTACCATAATTGTAGCAAAGGGACAGGGCTGTGACTAGGGGGGATGTGTTAACTGTCTGAATTTATAAGTAAATTCCTCTTCGAATGAAATTCACTGGTACATCTGTTATGTATTTAAAGGTTTGAAAAAGTATAGTTTAGTGTGAGTCAAGCAGGTGTGTGTTTCCCTTTCCCATGAGATCCAGAGCCCCCATCAAATGAAAAGTTCATGACCGTCCACAGCTCACAACAAAGGATCAAGATGAGGTATGCCCCCTCCCCCTTGTTAGCCAACTCAGCTCTCTGGGGAATTCAAGAGTATGCTGGTGAACTCAGACCAAGAATGCATGATTTGGCAACGATTCTCTCCTTCCCACCACACCCCCTTGAGTATTTGGTATGGAGTCACAACAGTCACAGCAGTGATTTTGGACCCAAGTGATGAAGCTGGAGCAAAGAAGAGTGACATTCACACATTGGTATTGTGTCTATATCTGTGTGTGTCCCATTGTATTGCTCACAGATGTGTGGGCCTGATCCAACTTTGATTGATAGAATAGTGGTAAGGTTTCATTTCCCCAAAATATTTTTATTTCTTGCCACTTCCATCCATCTTTCTGTTCTGAATATCACATAGTACAGTTTTATAAATACTTCGGATTTTTTTTCTCTTTTCCTCATCTCCTGACTCTGTCTTTCTTTAAGTCTTTAATTCAAGTAAATGCTTGTGAAGTGAGTTAAGTCACTAAATCAGCATGACCCCTACTACCCCAAGAGAATCAGATTTTGAAACTCTCTCAGAATGGGAGTAGGTATTTCCTGCAAAGTTCAAAAATTCATGTTGCATTTCTTTCTGGAGTTTGCTTTTAGTATTTTCATTCCAGAAGTAGAATTTTCCAGAAAAAAAACATAGGCAAGAAGAAAGTCTATGTGTATATTCAGAAGTGTACATGTGCAGGAAAAATGTGTCTCAACATAGAAGAGAGAAAAATAGTCTGTCCATATTGCCCCCTTGTTCTGTCTCAATTTATGTCAACTTGACACAGTCTACAGACATTTGGGAAGAAGGAATGTCAAAAGAGACAATACCTTCATAAGACTGGCCTGTCGCCCACTCTGTAGTATATTTTCTTTATTTGTGATTAATGTGGGAAGGCCCAGCTAATTTTGGGTGATACCATTCCTGGGCTGCTGGTTCTGGGTACCATAGGAAAGCACATTGAGCAAACCTGAAGGGAAGAACACTTCTCCGTGGCTTCTGCATCAATTCCTGGCTCAAGGGCCCTGCCCTTCTTGGTTTCCTGCCCCATCTACCTTAGGTGATGAACATTAACTGTGATATGGAAGTGTAAGCGAAATAAACCTGTTTATTCCCAAGTTGCTTTTGGTCATGGCATTTTATCACAGTAATAGAAACCTGAAGATATGCCTCCTCTCAGGCATCATAATGGCCCAAGTGACTATCAGAGAATAGGCACTGTGGGGCTTTTTTAGAGAAAAAGCAAAGGTCAGCCCCAGTTTGTGCCTTTGCATCCCTCTTCTTTATTTGAATTCTCTAAGTCGTTATCAGTAAGATAAATTCTTTGCATGAGACTGCCTTGGTTTTGCTTATAAAGAAGAACTGCCTGTTTAAATTACTTTACTAGATGGCAGCTGTTAGCTACAGAACGGCTTCGTGACCTCCTAAGTGCTAAACTCAATTGTTAAAACAATGATAGAAAGTGATAAAACTGACTGCTCCATTGCTTCCAGTCTGCAGGATTGGCAGCTGCTCTCTCATTACAGACACGTAGGATGTGAAGCGCATAGTGTGCCTTCACCTGGCACTCACGTTCAGCTCATTAGGCCTCTTGTACCTGAATCTGGAGTCTCATCTACAGAGCCAACATAGAAGTAAGAACCTTTTAATGGTACCACTTCCAGGGCACTTTCCAGACCCCTATAAAGGAATTCTGAAGGCAGCGGTACATGCAGCCACACCCCAGGACAATCTTGGGCATCACAGGGCAAAGTCACTTGGAAAGTTAGACAGAAATTAGACAGAAACACTAAGTTTTTATTTTTATAGAAAATTCATAGAAATGGGTAGTATATTCTGTTTAAAACTATGGCAGTCTTATTGTACCGGATTCTTTTGGCTATCCTGCGTTTTTTGTTTTTCCAATTGAGTATTATTCTTTCCAGGTCTGTGAAGAATTGTGTTGGTATTTTGATGGGGATTGCATTGAATCTGTAGATTGCTTTTGGTAAGATTGCCATTTTTACTATGTTAATCCTGCCTATCCATGAGCATGGGAGATCTTTCCATTTTCTGACATCTTCAATTTCTTTTTTCAGGGTGAGTGGGGGTAATGAAGGGCAAGGTTCAAGGGAATGAGAGCTTAGGGGAGCAGGAGATCCCAGCTGGATCAAGAACAGAGAGGGAGAACAAGAAATAAGAGACGATGGTAAGTGAAGACCACATGAGAATAGGAAGAAGCAAAGTGCTAGAGAGGTCCACAGAAATCCACAAAGATACCTCCACAATAGAATACTGGCAATGGGTGAGAGAAAGCCCGGACTGACCTACTCTGGTGATAGGATGGCCAAACACCCTAATTGCCGTGCTAGAAATCTCATCCAATGACTGAGGGAACTGGATGCAGAGACCCATGGCCAGGCCCCAGCTGGAGCTCCAGGAGTCCAATTGGTGAGAAAGAGGAGGGCTTGTATGAGCGAGAATTGTTGAGACTAGGATTGGAAAAAGCACAGGGACAAATAGCCAAACTAGTGGAAACACATGAACTATGAACCAATAGCTGAGGAGCCCCCAACTGGCTCTCTGGATAAGTGAGACAGTTGATTAGCTTGAACTGTTTGGGAGGCATCCAGGCAGTGGGACCTGGACTTGTCCTCAGTGCATGAGCTGGCTGTTTTGAACCTGGGGCTTATGCAGGGACATTTAGTTCAGCCTGGGAGGAGGGGACTGGACCTGCCTGAATTGAATCTACCAGGTTGAACTCAATCCCCAGGGGAGTCATTGCCCTGGAGGAGATGGGAATGGAGGGTGGGTTGGGGGTGGGTGGGAGGGGGGAGGACAAGTGAATCTGTGACTGATAGGTAAAATTAAATTAAATTATAAAATAAAATTTAAAAATATATATGGCAGTCATCATTCTATTTTCCAGGCTATTGAGAAAATGACTGATCTCCAAAGCAGAGAAAGCAGTGCTCACTGGTGGCTCCAGGACGTGGAGTCGGGGAATTAGTAGAAGCTACTGGCTCTACACTTGGAATCAGAATTTCACACACACACACACACACACACACACACACACACACACACACACACACACAAATGGATTCTTGGCTGTTAGAGATACGTCATGTGACTAAAGCTAGGAATTCTCTCCAGTTGCTGCTCACCCTGTTGAGATTTTAAGTAAAATGAATATAATAAAAAAAACTATTTAACATGTGATACTTATTTTAATAATTGCGGAAACATACATTGTCCATCTTGCACAGTGTTTTGTCTTTTTTTTTTTTTCTAAATTGGTATATACAATGTCCTGCCTGCTTGGAGATTAACAGCTAAGAAGGAGAGGGAGAGCCAAGAAATAGAAAAGTTATGGAAATTGAGAATGATAGAACATTTAGGTATGTTTCTCAATTTTAAGGTGAGCATTTCAGCTTAAATAAGAGCTTTTAAATCTTTCCTTTGTCTTTAGCTGGGGACTTGCTGTGCTGCCTAAGCTAGCCTTGACTCCTGAGGTCAAGTGTTCCTCCCGCTTCAGTTACCTCAGTGCCAAGACTAAATATGTGTGTCTCCCAAAAATAAATATGTGTATTTAATTTATATTAAATTCATATAAAATGAATTTAAATGCCAAATAATTTAAACACCAAAGGCCCTTAGCTTTATGTGAATTTAAATACATATTTGCTATAGATGCTTAATGTTACTATATGTTCTCATTCTTTTTTTTTTCACTTTTTTTAATTTATTTTATTTTACAATACTATTCAGTTCTACATAACAGCCACAGATTCCCTCGTTCTCCCCCTTCCTGCCCCCCTCCCCTTCCCCCCAGCCCACCCCCCTTTCCCACCACCTCCAGATCAAGGCCACCCCCGAGGACTGAGAGCGACCTGATAGACTCAGTCCAGGCAGGTCCAGTCCCCTCTTCCCAGATTGAGCCAAGCGTCCCTGTATAAGCCCCAGGTTTCAAACAGCTATCTCATGCAGTGAGCCCAGGACCTGGTATCACTGCCTAGATGCCTCCCAAACAGATCAAGCCAATCAACTGTCTCACCTATTCAGAGGGCCTGATCCAGTTGGGGGCCCCTCAGCCTTTGGTTCATAGTTCATGTGTTCCCATTCGTTTGGCTATTTGTCCCTGTGCTTCATCCAACCTTGGTTTCAACAATTCTCGCTCATATAAACCCTCCTCTTTCTCGCTAATTAGACTCCCAACGCTCCACCTGGGGCCTAGCCATGGATGTCTGCATCCAGATTCCTCAGTCCTTGGATGGGGTTTCTGGCACAACTATTAGGGTGTTTGGCCATCCCATCACCAGAGTAGGTCAGTCCCGGCTGTCTCTTGGCCATTGCCAGCAGTCTGTTGTGGGGGTATCTTTGTGGATTTCTGTGGGCCTCTTTAGCTCTTTGTTTCTTCCTTTTCTCATGTGGTCTTCATTTACCATGGTCTCCCAGACTCAGAAAGACAAATATGGTATGTACTCACTCATAGGAGGATACTAGATGTGGAACAAGGATGACTGGACTGCTACTCACATCACCAGTGAGGCTACCTGGAAAACAGGACCCCAAGAAAGACACGGGGATCACCCAATGACAGAGAAATGGATGAGATCTACATGAACAGCCTGGACATGAGTGGGAGCAATGCACGGCGAGGGTCGAGGGAAAGAGAGCAGGAGATCCCACCTGGATCAAGAACAGAGAGGGAGAACAAGGAATATGTTCTCGTTCTTAAATTGAGACAACATATCTCTAAAGAGTGCCTTCCTTTATCTATGTAGGCTAAGAAGAGAACAGAGGAGGGGTATAGACACAGAAAGGGAGGACAGAAACAGAAAAAAAACAGGGATCGTACAATGCCAGACTTTTGAGCAAACACACAAACTATTAGGAAAGACAGCAGGGAGGTTAGAATATAGTATACCTTAAACCAGACAGCTTTCAGGTATTGAAGTCAGCTCCTAAGAAAGTGCTCAGAGAAAATGCACAAAGAAGACAAAGTGGTCTTTTCAAATTTTCCTGGTTGCTATTACCATAGAGCACCAGTACTTTGAAAGAAAAATACCATGTTAAGTTCTAAATAAATAAAGCTTTGGCAATGTGTTTAAACAGTGTTGAAAACTGAGGAGATCCAGGATGCTGAGTGGTATTAAATCAATAAAGTGACTTTTCTCCATATAAATACATTCTATTCACATCGCTCATTACCCATACTTCACAGTGATATTCTGATTAATAGTGCACAGAGTAGATCTCCCAGATGCCAGCCAGATGTTAAAAAAAAAAAAAGCTAATGTTGTTTGACTTAAGGAGAAAAGTATAAATCATATGTATTCTGACATGCATAATGGAGCAAAGGGGAAGCAATCCCATGAGAAATTCCTACTTATTTCATAATTCTATTTAAATTAAGGAGGAGAGGGAAAATAGAGTGTAACTTTTGGTACCACTTGGAAAATTAAAAAGAAATCACTAAAGTGAAGTGAATAAACATTAATGGTTAAATATGCTCACTACAATTTAACACTAAGTCTGTTTTAATCATTGATTTGCTATAACCTAGCATTTTGGAGATAAGTGCAAAAGAACATAGCAGGTAGGAATAATAGGAGGAAAGAGCTAATTCCAAATGGACAACCCTATAGGCCCAGATAGGGAAAGAGGTTTTGTATATTTTGAGTTATTACTGGTTGTAGACACCACCAGATATTGAATAGGGAGACAAATATATATCCCTACAAATTTTTAGTTTCCTTTCATCTAGTATGAAAGTATAAAACCATGTAGTTTGTGTTCTACATCTGTGTGTCTCAGGAGGCTTATCTGACACTATGAACATCTTATGTTTATAAGGTTATGTTAATGCAGACATCACATGCCCATGCCTTTCCTCAATAGCAAAGGGAAGAGCTAGGAGGACACCAAGCTGCCTGTCAAGAAAAGAGAAAGGAAAATCAGTGGTCAATTGGTATAATTTTGAAAACTGGCCATCAAGAACAGAAATGTCTCATTCATAGTATTTGCCTATTTCTATGATGAAAATATTCCCACTGTGGTCAATTTCAAGTTGCCAGAACACTGTTAATATGAAGTGGAACAGAAATGTGCAAAAATGCACTCTCAGTGGTACTGGCTGTAACACACCACTAAAAAAAAAAATCACCTCATCTGCTTTCAGAATAGATTTTGCAGTATGCACTGAACGACAAAGGCTACTTCTAACCCAGGTTGCAATTAAGAGGATAATTAGATAGTTGGAATGGACACATATTAAAATATGTTAAGTTTAGTTAATAAGGTAACTGAACGCTGTACAGTACTGCTACAGTGATGAGAAAAATCATTCGTAGTCCACTACAAAAAATGAGGCTGTTGAGATGGCTCAGTGGGTAAGCCATCTCAAATCTGATGATCTGAGTTCTGTGCTTGAGTCTACAGTAGACGGGCAGAAATTATCTGCAAATTATCCTCTGGCCTCCACACTGATACCGTGGCACATGTGTGCCCACACTCACACATGTCAGACACAACACAGGCGCACACACACACACACACACACACACACCACAATAATAATAATGATAATAATAAATATTTTCAAAGGACTGAATAAAGTGAGACTTTACCAACTTACCCAAGAATGAAAATAGGCTTGTATCTAAATTGACCAGATTCCACATTTCATTGTTATAAACTTGAACCCTCTATTTTTCTGGTTCTGTTTTTTTTTTTTTTTTTTTTTTACTTTGTAAACAATACTATAAGGCCTTTCATTTTTCTACTATTATATTGCAGACAGAGCTCACTAAAAGAACTGGATGAATAAGGTATCTCTTTCTGTTATGCTGTGTTATGTCACCCTGAGTGTATCTGTTGTGAGTGTAATCATGTTCCAATGTAAGAATGCATGCTATCCTTTTTCTCTGAAACCTACCAATCTTAAGGTCAGCTAGACTGGCACACATCTATTATCACATTTCTCAAGATATGGAGGTAAAAGGACAATGAGTTTGACACCAATGCCAGGATACATGACAAGACGCTGTTTAGAAATCTTAAATATTGTATAATTTGAACTATAATATCAAGAAATAGAGTAGATGTATGAAAAGAGTCATTCTTCAACTTTGCAGCAATTTTCATTAAACTTGGGAAAAACATTTATAAGAGGTGTAAATTTGGTCATCAACTTGATTTGACTTAGAATCATCATAGAAACAAACCCTAGACTATGATAATCGAAATGTGGAAGTCCATCCTAAATGCGTGGCTGCAGCCCAGGAACTGGACTCCTTGAGTGAATGAAAAGGAGAAAGTGGTTGAACCCCAGAACTCATCAGTCTTTGCATCATGCTTAGGGATGCAATGCGACCAGCTGCATTACACTGTCTGTGCCTACTTCCTCTTCATGGTGTAAGTCCTCTACCTGTGAGTCCGAACACACCACCCCTTCCTTAGGTTGTTCCCTCAGGTATTTTGTCGCTAATGCAATGTGCTGTCTGGTGTTATCAGATGACAGTCCTCTCATGTCATGATGCCCAGATTCTCAACATATATTCCATAAGATGATATACAAAATAAAAGGAGATTCTAGTATTCTCAAGTATTTTTAAAAATATTATAACTATCTAATTAAATTTTTTAAATTCTGATCAAATATAAACCTCTCTGAATTCTATGTAACTTCTAAATTAGATTTTCAATCACTGAGAAATAAATATGGCTTTGCAACCAGTGATGTTTTTTTTTTTTTGACAAATGTGGCTTTTTACCATGAAGTTAGAGTTACTAAGTACAGGGAGAGAAAACAACTGAAAAACCTGGTAGAGTCATCATTTTGCTCTGAATTTAACTTCCCCTGCATGAACTTCTTGGGCTACGAACCCCTTTTATTCCTTGAGATTTATAACATTTCATAACACCGTATGAATTACAAATCAAGATGTACTGTAGAGACAGCAGAGTATTGATTTCCTAGGACCATAAGCATCAATCTCGCTCACAATGACTTTCAGAAATAACCTGATTCTTTTTCTTTCAGCCTGCTTAAAAGGGAATGAGCTCATGTCATGACCTGTCTTTGCAACTGTCTGTGTGTTTCTTCACAGCACACCACTGTTTCCTGCTCTAACACCTCGCCACAAGATACTCTTGTGAAGATGTTTCTTTTAACTGTTTGATGCTCTTGTTACCTTGTGATCTGGTACCTTGGTCCAATACATTTCACAATGCATGCATCTGGATGTGATACAAATACTTGACATAAAAAATACATCTGCCTTTTACTTTCATGATAATAAATTAATTTGCAGTACTAAATGCTGTAGCATATTATTTTAAGATGTGTTACATTTGTTTATGCTGTGGACCATGTGTTTAAGGATGCAAAGCTATGTTGCATTCTTTTATGTTGCATTTGTTTATCTCTGTGAAGCTGTGTTAGTTTGCCTGTCTAAAATACCTGGTGGTCTAATAAAGAGCTGAACAGCCAATAGCAAGGCAAGAGAAGGGATAGCCAGGCTGGCAGGCAGAAAGAATTAGTAGAAGGAGAAATCTGGGAGGAGGCAGAAGAAGGAGCAAGAGAACAAGGAAAGAAGGACTTCAGGGGCCACCCAGCCAGCTACACAGCCACACACAGAGTAAAAAGGAAAGAAAAGGTATACAGAAATAGAGAAAGGTAAAAGGCCAGAGGCAAAAGATAAATGGGATAATTTAAAGTTAAGAAAACTGGCAAGAAACAAATCCAGCTAAGGCTGGGCATTTATAAGTAATAATATAGTAGCCCACCCCCCAACCCCCAAAAAGCAAAAAACAACCAACTATAATTAAATGATGAAAATACAGATCAACTGTGCGAGCTAGGATGCTTGTTGCTTAGCTCTACTTAGGAACACTTCCTTTACCTAGAACATAATATTTACTGAGTAGATAGGTATAAGGATATAAGGAAAAGATACATTAGCATATCAGTCAGAGACCTCAGGGGTAAATTATTTCAAAGCTACCACTTTCATGTTATAGATTTGTACTAATGTAGTCAGAGCAGAGCTCCTCCAGATACACACACCCAAATGTTGTTCTCTGGATCATTTCAACTCTATATTTTCCATGAAGTTCAGAACTAGCTATATGATAGTGTATCTTTACACAGGCACCCTGATGGGTCTCCTGATCTCTTTGATCACTTCTCCTAAATGCCTTATGTCCTCAGGTTTCAGCTGAGCCAACCTAGTGCATCTTAGTTTGGAAAACACAAATACTAATGCACTTGCAACTTTCAAACTGATCCTTCTCTTAGACCCCCTGTTAACTTTGATAATGTGGATGCAAAGTTTCAGAATCTTCATGTTACAAAGTGACAGTGCTTTGTGCCCGTGTGGACAAGAGAAAAGGAGGACAAGCTGGCACTTGTTATTATCTTCTGATGAAGAAAGTCTATATACAAATACACACTTTCTAATTGAAACAAGTGTAAACCATAAATGTTTCAGATGCTTAGAGACACTGTCTTTTATTTAAGGATTAAATTTGTTTCTTGCTTACATAAGAGAATTAAGATTACACATGGATACTGGGGGCATTTAGAAGCAAGAACATATTCTTCACATTTTGATTTGGATCTATTCAGATATCTATTTATGAGATATACAAGACTTCCTGGACAAAATGTATAAAGCTTTACATGATCTTTGGTTTATTTGAATTTTATAACTCTCATTTCTTGTTCCTAAGTTATAGCTATTGAAGAGCCTCTTGTAAGGAAAATGAGGATAGTGAATGAGATAATGTATACAGACTTGTTAAAAATAGTTCCAAGAGCACCCAAACTCTCAAAATCTCCATTGTGATAATAGCATCAGTAATGATGATTGATGCCTTACCTTCAAGGATATTCATTGTGTGCAGATACTGTCATAGCTTCCACATATAGTGGTGTTCATGTTTGTCAAAATGTTCCTATGTTGACTAGTCTCATGCCAACTTGAAACACTAGAAACTATTTGAAGGCGCAAACTCATTTGAGAATATGCCTCCACTAGATTGGCCTGTGGGCAAGCTTGTGGTACATTTTCTTGATTGATTGTAGATGTGGGAGGACCTCTGTGGGTAGTGCCCCTCCTGGGCTGGTGATCATCAGTGCTATAAGAAATCAGACTGAATAAGTTGTGGAAGCAAGGCAGTAAGCCGTGTTACTCCACAACTTCAGCTTCAGTTCCTGCCTCCAGGTTTCTGCCTTGAGATCCTTCTTGATGGACTATGAACAGGACATGTAAGCTGAAATAACCCCTTTTCTCCCAAGCTGCCTGGGTCATGGTGTTTTATCATAGCAATAGAAACCCAAACTAAGACAGGTCCCATGATTTTACTTCCATCTAACATACACAGAGTTCAACTACACTAATGCTAAAAGCAATCTGAGTGCTTATATGGATGGGTGCTTTGCTCACCTTAAAAATTAAACTAACAGACAAAGCTGTGACCTTTTTGTACATATCACTACTAACATATAAATTGATTATTTTACGTTTTTTGGAAGCAGATCTGGCCCACATTAGATAACACATCTTTCCCCAATTTTTTTAGACACAGAAACTCCATGTGCAGGGCTTGGAAAGCATACCGCAAAAGCAGCTATGTCCACTCATTTTTCATGCTTTTGCCCCATGGAAACCTAGTCCTGACCCAGTGAGAAGCTTAATGAAACAGTCAAAATTGTTAGTCAAATAAAGCAGCAGACTAAATTCATGCTCCCCAAAGGAAACTGAAGTTTTGAAAAGGTTACAGGTGAATTATTTCCCTCCCTATTGCTCTAAGTTTCTGAAAACATATTTATCATTTTCAATAGCAGCAGCCTTGGCCAGAACCTTATAAGTATCTCCGGGGAATTGGATGACCATATGCAAACATTTCAAGCCAGACCAACAATCGTGCATTCCTTCTCCAAGATCCAAATGGTATCCCATGAGACGGAACTAACGGCTTTGTTAAAAACACAGTTATTATCCTAAAGAAAGGGCAAAATAATGAAGCAATTTCTTCCTATTACAGTGCTTCCTGCTCAAAGCAACACCTTCAAGGTTGTTAGCCTTCAAAATGGACTCGCCTTACATAATGGTCTCTGTGGTCTTAGTGTCCTAATCTCAGGCAATGTGTTTTATTTTAAAACTTTTCTTGTCATGGAAGAGAAATGGTAAGTATTCCCAGTAGAAATTCTCCAGACCAGCTCAAGTACGTCCTCCTGGGATCTTACTGAGTGTGTCCACTCTATCAAGAGATACACTCGGTAGATGGAAACTGCTTTGACCTCCAGCTCCAGGCTGCCCCATCTGGGGGAAGCTGAAGGACTTCACTTTGGAGACTGCTCAGAACATATAAGAAAACAGATCAGCCACTTCTCAGTCTTTTCATCTTAACTAATGTTCATGTTTTGATTTTCTTCTGCTGTGTTTACACATATTTTTCATTTTTTTGGCCAGTGTATTAAATGATTACCTCTCCTCAAACATTGTTACCTGATGTAATTTTTTTTTTCAATTGGAGTAAATTATCATTTATTTTTCACTTTTCTTCATTCTTCTTTCGTTTCTTCTCCTTGATTCCTTTTTATTCTTCACCACCCTCCACCTCTTTCTTAAAGTATATAAGCCCCATGAGAGCAGGGGTATGACCTGGCTGTTTTCCTGCTCTGTCTCAGCATTTGCAAGAATGTCTAATAAATGGTGAGTATCTGTAAGTCACCTGACACTGCTTGAATTATTTTATATGCCCTTCCTAAATATAGCCTCCCAGAATTATTTCTATTTTTTTTACATAACATACAAACATACAAAAGAATGTAAAAGAAAAAAATCAAAGAGGCAAAAAGGGAAGGCTTTTTTTTGTAATGCATGTCAGAGAACTTAAAGGAAGCTACATTCAAGTTCACTGGCACAGTCAATTTAAAACTATAAAAAATAAATATTAATAGAAAAATCAGTACCACATATTCTAAACATATTTACAAAGGGGTCTCAGAGGGGAAAAATAATGATAGAAGTATCTATAAACACCTAGAAATCTCAAATTTTGAGTGTTGGTTGCTTGATAATGTCATTGTGTCCCAAGTGATTTGGAGCAGAATCAGAAGCAAACAGTCTCAGCTTTCTAGCTCTAATACTTCAGAGCCGGTAGTCACTGTGCTATTAGTATATCAGCAGACATTTTCTGAGCATTGGCCCCAGCAACCTCTGTGCTAGGATTTGGAGTTGCAGAGACGATGCCTGCAATTCACTTAAACAATAGACAAATGTTCAAAATAGGTATACCAACTGCTATGAAAAGGTCTCAAATCTTCAAAAATTACAAGGGCAACAACTGACTCTGCATCTCAGAGAAGACCCCGTGTATATATTAATTTATTCATGAGTAGATCCAGCACTATGCTTTAGAAACTATAATATCTGATGAGTTCTGTCTTTGAAAGAAATCATGCAGAAAAGGCATCCTAGCATAAACTAGAGAACTGACGTCATAGTCATAGTAAATAGTAATATGATGGAAGCCCCGAAGAGCACATGAGAAGATCTCTTAGCTCATATTGGAAAATTTGGGTATAATTGCTAATTTGACAGCTAACAAATTAATTGGATTATAAAGTAAAGATGAGATGATGAGGAGATGCAGTGAGGAAAGAATACATCATGGATAGAAGAAGCAACATTTGAAAATACCTAGATGTGACATGTCATGAGAAAGGAAGGGGTTTATCAACCTGAAGCATATTATATATTTGAGACCATCATGACAGCTGAAAGACAGTCATCAGGGAAAGCTCTTCCAGAATCATGTAAAGGTATGTACTTTAAGGGTGAGATAGGATATTAGATTTCCATGGCAAGGTGAACATGCAACCCTTAAAAGAAAGAATTCATGTAGTAAACACTCAATAATATTGCATGATTATCTAGCAAGGAGCAATCAGGCCAGTGGACAGCAATTCAGCAGTTGACACGAAAGTATAAAAAGGCCAAGAAATAACAAGCACTAACTTTTACCGTTTCATCACATCTAAAAATACTATCTCTTTTGTAGAACTTTATCATGTATTATCTTGAATATCCATTGGGTATTAAAATCATATTTACTATTTTTCATATTTACTATTTTCCTTATGTGAATGTCTTTTTTTATTTTAAAACAGTGTTTTTAAAGACAGGAAGAAATTTCTAGCATTAGATCATCATGCCTATTTTTTTTTTGTCCTAGCTAGTTTTATTTCAACTTGACTCAAGCAAAAGTCATCAGAGAGGAGGGAACGTCAATTGAGAAAACACCTGCATAAGATCAGGCAAGCATGTAGGGCATTTTATTAATTAGTGATTGATGGGGGAGGGCCCAGGCCATAGTAGATGGATCTACTCCTGGTCTAGTGGTCCTGGGTTTTATAAGAAAGCAGCCTGAGCAAGCCAGGTGAAGCAAGTGAGTAAGCAGCAGCCTTCCATGGCTTCTATATCAGCTCCTGCCTCCAAGTTCCTGTCCTGCTTGAGTCCCTGCCCTGACTTCCTTCAGTGATGAACAGTAATATAAAGCTTACACCCAACAAACACTTTCACCTCCAAGTTACTTTGGTCATGTTTCATCACAGCAATAGTAATCAGAAATAAGACACCAACTGATATTTACAAATGTATTGATATAGTCTATATGGAAAACCCAACACTAAAAGAGTATTCTTGACTTTCTTTGATAATTTTTACTTGCTGGTGTTTCCTACAAGTAAGAGTCAAAACCCTTGAAAAAAATATCCAAATATGCTAGCTATGTAAATATTTATAAAGCTGCAAGGAGACAAACATCAAGAAAAACTATGAAAAAAAATCTCACTTGATAAATTCTTAAGCAATACAAATAAATATAAATAAATAACATTTTCTTCCAAATTTATGAAATATCTAGACACTTACAGCAGCAGTTTTCCATAAGTGGGCTAAATTAAAACAAGGAAGAATATGTAAGGATATACCATTTGGTTTTATTTTATTTTCTAACAATGTAGTAAACTGTGTCCTCATTTCATAAGTTTATTTTTAACACATTCTCTTTCATTCAGAATGGCTGAATTCACCATTTTTAACTCTTCTAGGTGATGCTAGTATACCTAAAACATAAGGAGTCTAGCTTTTTAAAAGCATTTCTAGGACCAGGCATGATAGCATATCCCTTTAATCCCAGAATTTAGGAGGCAGAAACTGATGGATCTCAATGAGTTTGAAACTAGACTGGTTTACATAGCAAGTTACAGCCAGGGCTACACAGAGAAACCTTGTCTCAAAATCAATTAATCAATTAATCAATCAATCAATAAAATATTAAGGTTTAGAATGGAAAATCACATATATTCCATTTTCTCTTTTTTCTTAATTCACTATGTGTCCATGCACATAAATATATAAATGAAAACTGTTGACTCTATTTAGTGTTGGTATTATGCATATATTTTTATGGATGACCACTTGGTACTGGATAATCTAACAGGGGACTCATTTCTGGGGAACACTAATTCTCCCTCTCTCAGAAGCCATTGATTGCATATAACTTATCTTCTAGATATCAGACCTAGTGAGATTTCCCCATTCCATGTTGGCCTGTCACGTTGTGTTGTTATCATACAGGGCTTATTTAGGTAACCATATTATTGAGATCTCATGGGTAAATTTTCCTGTCACATAGAAGACCCAATCTCACATTAGACATTTTTGTCCTCTGGCTCTGAGGGTGTTTTTGCCTCATTTTCCATGTTGTTCCCTGAACATTAAAGGCAGAGTTAGTTCTGTAAATGTATTCACTGGTACCGGGAACCCCATGGTCAGTTATTCTCCTCATTTTGACCAGTTGTGGCTTTCTATAACAATCTCCATCTGCTTCAAAAAAAGAAGCTTCTTTGATGAGGAATGGGAGCTACTGTGGGTATCAGGATAAGTGTTTCGAATGCAGTTAGAAATTATGTTGGTTTAGGAAACTGGCCATCCTAGATTCTCCTCTAGATTCAGAGGCTTCATCACCCATGGATGGTTGACTAGGTTTACAGTTAGTTATTATAAGGTCAACATGTTATAGTTAATATCAATTGTGATGGTGTGAATAAAAATGGCTTCCACAGGTTCATATATTTGAATACTTAGTCATCAGATAATGGCAATACTTGAGAGGGATATGGAGCTGTGACCTTAAAATCTTCCCTGTGGGAGGAAGTATGTCACTGGGGGTAGGTGTAGTTGTAGAGTTTTCTTTCTGGTCCAGCCAAACCCCGGTGGTCTGACAGCCCACTTATAAAATAAAAACACAGACACTTATATTATTTAAACTCCTTGGCCTATGGCTCAGGCTTCTAGCTATCTAGTTCTTACATCTTAAATTAATCCATTTCTATAAATCTATACCTTGACACTTGGCTCGTGGCTTACCAGTGTCTTCAATGCTGCTTGTCATGGTGGTGGCTGGCAGTCACTCCCTCTACCTTCCTGTTCTCTCAATTCTCCTCTCTGTAAGTCCCACCTGTACTTCCTGCCTGGCTACTGGCCAATAAGTGTTTTACTTATTGACCAATCAGAGCAGCACATTTGACACACAGACCATCCCACAGCAGGTAGGCTTTGGGGTTTCAAAGCCCAAGCCAAGCCCAGTGTCTCTCTTTTCCTGCCACCTACAGATCTGGGTGTAGAACTCTCAGTTACTTCTCCAGTACCATGTCAGTCTGCTTGCCACCATGCTCCTCACCCTGATGATAATGAACTAAACCTCTGAAACAATAAGCAAGCCCCAATTAAATGCTTCCTTTTATAAGAGTTACTGTGGTCATGGTGTCTCTTCATAGCAATAGAACACTAAGACATCAACACTGTCAAAACAGGACAAAATAATCTAAATTATTGGATTTAATTCCTAGTCAGTGACCACATAAAGACCATCATTTTCTGATCCTAACAAAAAATCTCTTTTCCTTTTTACTGTTCAAATTTCTTAATAATATTCCAGTCCAATATGCATAAAACATTTTTCATCTGTTAAAGATGCCTCAGCCAACAGATGGTGCTATGTATAACATTTTTATGATAGTCTATAGCATTAAAATATGTATTACAGCTGAACTTCAGGTTTAATTATGTAGAAGATATGCATGAAAATAAATTTCCTGAAATATATGTTTCATAAAGCTTTTAAGATGTGTGAAAAAATTACAAAGTCACTGAAGAATGTTAAAGTTGAGTCAAGGGTCATAAACCATTCAATTATGTATGTAAACTTGTCAAAGTTTGGGAAGGTTCATGTTCATCAAAATTAAGCTTAGCATGTGACTTCATCGGGGGATTCTGGGATTCTTGAAGTCATCAGCTCGCCTCCTCCATGCCAACCCTCAGTTCAGAAAACACTTTCTCAATATACTGTCTCTGTAGTTCCTTCTTAAAGGGCTACAACATGGACTTTCAAGGCCCATATTTTATACTTAGCAATGACAAGCAATTGGAGGTCTCAGCATTTGCATGTAAGAATCAAACACAACACACAACACAACACAACACACACACACACACACACACACACCCAATGACATTGATCTTGTAAGATGTTATAAATAATTCAGGATGATTCAATTTGTGGAGATCCATTCCAACACAATCTGGATAGGGAGTCTGTGGTAGTTAAAGTGCACCTCTGTGTGCATCTGGCACTTCTAGGTGTGTCTGTGAAATTATATTTAGACAAAGTCAAAACATAAGGGCTGTGACCAAAATCAACAGAATGATTCCTTGATTGGCTTGCAATATGATGCACTGTTTGTGGGAGATGAGGATTAGTTGGAGAAAGCAGTTCACTCAGGAGTTTCCTTAGTGACTGTACCTTATCCTATCCTCTTGGCACATACACACACACACACACACACACACACACACACACACATATACACACACACACACAATATATATATAATATAATATATATATATATATATCCTTTATTCTACTTTCTACTCACCATAACATGAATTTTGCTGTCCCATCAGGTCCTTACTGTGGTAGGAACTCTATAACTCTCTGTAACTTTTCTCTCCTCATGATATTCATATAAAAAAATGTTGTCACAATGATCCCAAAGTAGCTAATACAAATCTATCAATCAGTGATCAATATGGCTCTATATGGCACTTTTCTACGTATAAAATATTTCTCATTATGACATACCAAGAACTCTGGTTCATCTCTAAAGCATTCCAGATCAGAGCATTACATTATTTGCCAGTTTAACTACATCTTGTTCAAATTTTTGCTGTATCACTTCAAACCCCAAATAATTCAGTTCATTATTATTCTTAGTCATTGAGCAAACTGGAAGTTTTATAGAATGTGCAATAAGTAATATCAACAAATGAAACTGATCCTGTTGAAACAGGGCCATTTATCTATCAGCAGATTGGCAATTTTATTATCATGAAGTTACTTAATGTATTAATTGCATATTAATTTCTGATAACTGAGATTTCACACCTCAAATGTTCAAACAGCTGTGCTAAGATTGCATTGATATCCATTCTGCCAGTATTTGTTTGTTTCATTTTTATAATTATAGCTCTATAGTATTATTTACTATCTGTCAAGTCGTTACTGACATGCTTTCCTTTAAGTCTTTAAATGCAGCCATCTTTGCCTTAAGTATCTAGCAGTAGCTTATTGGTAACGTTTGCTAACTCCAGTGTTAGTAAACAGTCAATGCCTGCTGTATTGGGAGCTTTCATTTTTATTTTTGGTACTGAGTGTGGATCACAATTTACTAAGATTTTTATAAAATAGTAAGTGTTTTAGTAACTCTAATTGTAATTTTTTATTGAGCCTTATAATTTTGTTTTGATATATTTTCTTTTTCCTCTGTAACATCTCTGAACTACATCTGTAGATTCTCCTTTCCCTATCATGTGAGGTGGCAGCATTGTTTTTTGATTGATACAGGTTTTTTATGTTTAATCTTTAACCCTATTTCCTTAAGGGTTTCTTGCATGTCAGTCCATCTAAGTGTTCAGCAAAATTTGGTGAGTAATTGTATTCAAATATACCTAGCAGTAAGTGATGCTCCAGAACCTGCTTGGTGAAAGGAGAGAACTCTCACCCAGAAGTTTTTCTTTTAGCTTTATATGTACACCATGCCATGCATACACTCCAAATATAAATGAATAAATAAATAAATAAATAAATAAATAAATAAATACACAAATGTAAAAAAATAGACAAAATTGTCTAACAGCATTCTTAGCAACTTTATCACATGAAAAAATCCTTATTTTATTTGACATATAGTTCCTCAGAGATGGCATTTTCATAAGGGAACTGAAAATACTGACTGTGGGGTTTTATTTAAGAAGCCATTATGTGGGGTTGGAGATTTAGCTCAGTGGTAGAGTGCTTGCCTAGCAAGTGCAAGGCCATGGGTTCGATCCTCAGCTTCAGGGGAAAAAACGCCATTATGTATTTTGTTCCACATCAAGCAATATTCAATTCATTTATAACTTTAAAGTTACTTTTCTCTTTTGTGAGGGTTCATGTTATTTGCAAAATTATTTACCTCATTAGAGTTAAAATAAGCCAAGCCTTAGCATCGTTTCTTTCAGAAATTAAAACACAGAGAGCAGTTGGCTGTGGGGACCCTTCAAAGGTTCCCATTGCATTACATCATTCTCTGCAAGGCTTGCATTCCTACAGAGCCTGGGTGTTATCATTTATTTCCACTTCAGTCTACTATCATTTTATATTATTATTATTATTATTATTATTATTATTATTATTATACTTTTGAAGTTTTTGTCATTTTCCATTAAAAGTAATTTATTCAAGCATTCTCATCATTTCCTTGGAAAATTGTTCAGTGGTTTAGAATTGACAACTCTCAATGTTTGCTAGTCTTCATGCAGCATTATGCTGTTATGTGACAAAATGGCTTCCTTGGTATTAGAGTTGCCAAACATGATTCCCATCATTTTCTTTGGCCACTCAGAGGTTTCCTTGGGTTTTAAAATTTGAGACTAGGTATAATAACTACCTATAATATTTATAACCTAAAGTCAAATGTTAGAGAAAAAGGGCTGGAAACGGAGTCACTGAAATGCAGGATCCACGTAAGCAGTTTTTCCTTTAGCTGTTTATCTCAGGTATTTTGTCCCAGCAACAGAGCACTAGCTCTGTCCCATCACTGTTACTGGCTCTGGCTAGGAAGACACTTTATGCAGTAGAAGGATAAGAACTAGCAAAGAACATCTTTTCAAACTCTGGATTTATTGAGTACTTTATAGTATCCTGTAGCAAATAGTGAAAAGAGTAAAATTTTATTTTATTACTTGGAATTAAAATAGTAACTATGTACTGAAATCAGTTTGTATGCAATTTGACTTGAGAACAGGAAGAGTAGAGCATGTGGAAACTCTTTACTGTTTTAAAATTCTCTACAAAACTACAGTAAATTCCCCCCAAAAAAGGTTTTTTTCACAATAAGTTATTTGCAACTTACTCAAATTGTGCATGTTAATACAATCATCTTGTCTGTTATGCTCTTTCCCTTTCTCCATATATATGCAAATATAGTTATGATATATAACATGTAGGTGGCATATATCACATCATGTGAGCAAGTTAGCATTTCCTACAAGGTTGGCATATAAACCTAGTTCAGTGGATATCAAATCACCATTCACAAGACTGGGGAAATTTGATAACACTGTGAGCAGTTTAGTTTGAAATGCCATGGTAATCTGTTTATTTTTTAAGCATAAATTATCATGCACACATTAAATTTTAAATATTTCATAAAATTTCTCTAAAACTTAGCTTTTTCAGAAAATGAAAATACTCCTGGCATCCAGTAGGCTTATTTCACAAATATTAAGGTTTTTTGCCAAGTCAGATTCATTCACCAAATGTCACAAAATCTCTGTAGACATTTTAATTCTTAAAAGTGACATTCTATTCCGTTGTAAATGACTCTTGGGTTTACCGACAAAGTGGGCTTGATATTTTCTAATTGCAATTATTTCCAGAAAAGCTTTTCTTGCTCCTTTTGCCCTAGATATTGCTCCCAAGACCCTTTTGGACAATTAGCAACTGAAATCCACCATCAGAGGGCAGAGAGATGAAATTATTAAAATCCTAGATGAAGATAACAAAGGCAATGCAGTACAAATTTAGAATCCTTAGCAATCATCATTCTTTGTGTTCTGGGAACTGCAATGCTCCCTCAGTGTGTATATGGAATATATTTTTAATCAATCCATTTCTACAGCACAGTGCCCTATGTTTAAGTTGGAGTGTGATAATTAGCATGAAACAGAAAGTAGAGGAAAGTGTTATTGATATTTGGGCCCTTAGCAGAATGTCCATGATGGAGAATTAGGAACACAGTATGCCTTCTTCAAATGTGAATTGTTCTTTTCATTGTTAAAAGTAATAGCCTTTAAAGACAGCTGAGAAATTGATCCTGATGCTGTCTCTGCTATTCTTTGTCTTTTTCCAAGGGATGAGTAAGTACTGGAAAATGGTGAGTAGATGAGTATTTATTAATTAGGACTGTAGACAGCACAATGTCTGAAAATGAGCAGATGCGTGTTACAGTCGCCTTCCCCCTGACAAACTGCTGCTCCCATAATCCCAAAGAGTCAACACAAAGCAGAGCCATAGTAAAGTGTTGAATCAAAGATTTCCAAAGATTACTGTAATGCCTTGTCAATTCATGACTGCCATTTGCGAGTGAGTAATTTTCTCTTCAGCGGGTTTTGTCATTAGTAAGAGTTTGAAATGAACTTCAAAGTGCAATTTTATAACCTATTGACTTAGAGTTTGGAATAACATGTGGTAAGATGAAGTAAACCAATCTGAAAGGGAATTGCACCACAGCAAAGATTTTTTAAGGCTTATTTCTAGGGCTCTGCTTATAACAATTTATTAGCAAATGTTATATGCCATATGGAAACTTTGATTTATAAACTGCAGGTGTTTCATTCCATTTTTTCAATTATTTAATAAAAATATTTTATAGCAAAGTTTTCTTTTTCTTGTTCTCTCCAACCTATTTTTTTTTTTTTACCAAACTGATCATGACCACACTGTGCCACTTTTCTTTAAATGAGACTTAAGATGCCCTCTGCAGAGATTTTTCCCGCAGTCCCCTTTGAATTAGCAGGCTTTCCTCAGATTTGAGGTCCTATAAACATAAGCATGTGCATGGACCTCTATGAGTACTTGTGAGCTGATGTATCTAATCAAAAGCCCTTCATACATTTCTGGCCATTTCATGTGCTGCCATAAGAGGTGATGTTTGCCCAAGTTTTCTCTCATTATCTCTCCCCCTCCCTGCCATTATCTTCCCAAGTCTTGGGAAAGCTGCCTTGTAAAGATTTTCTCTGATTCTGTGGGATGTCTGTGCACTTTACTGATTGTTTCTTTATTGTACGGAGACTTTTTAATTTCATGTCCCCCTCTTGGTTCTAGTGCCTGTGATACCAATATTCTGTTCCCAAAGTTCTTGCCTACTTCAGTGTCTTGAAAAGGAGTCTATATATGTCTCCCTCAAATCGTTTCAGTATTTCAGGTTGTAAAATTAAGGTCTTTGATCCATTTTGAATAGACTTCTGTAGAAGGTAAAATATATAAATCTAATTTCATTCTTCTGAAAGTGAATATCAGCTTTTGCTATCACTGTTTATTTGATAAGCTATCTTTCCCCCAATGTATTGTTTTTGTTTTTATCAAAAATTAGGTGAGTATAGCTTTATTGCTTTACTTCCAGGTCCACTATTCTGTTCTGTTAGTCCACTGTCTGTCTTTCTGCCAATACTAGGCTGCCTTTTTCATTATTGTATAATTTGAGGTCAGATATTGTAAAACTTCAAGCTGTGTTCCTACTCCTTAAAATTGCTTTGATGATTTGTGATCTTTTGTGATTCCATATGAATTGTTTGCATTCTTTTCTATATGTGCGAAATAAAATCATAATTTTATAGGTTTGTCATTGAATTTGTAGATTAATTTTTGTAGTATACTGTTTTCACATCATGAATTCTTCCATCCCAGGAGCTTCCATCATCTAATATCTTCTTTGATTTCCCATTTCAGTATTGTGAACTTCCAACTGTAGAGTAGTCATCATATATATATATATATATATATATATATATATATATATATATATATTCTTAGGTACTTAAAATTACTTTGAATGAAAATTTTTTTCTAATTTATTTCTATGAGGGTACATATGAAGACTACTGTTTTTTATATTTATTTTGTACCATACACTTTTACTGTTAGTGTTTATTAGGTTTACAACTGTCCTAATAAATTATATTAGGTCTTTTATATAAAGAAACACGCCCTCTGAAAATAAGAGTAGTTTGCCTTATCTCTCCTATTTTTATTGCTTTTATGTCTTTCTCTTGTGTAATTACAATCATTGAGACTTGGAAAATTACTTCAAATAAAAGAAAGGAAGAAAGCAGTTAGTTGCCCTCTTATCTTCCCTAAGTTTTATCGCTTTTTATGTCCTTTCCTCTTAGTGTTAATTACCATCATTGACGATTGGGAAATATTTACTTCAAAAAAAATAAAAAAGAAAAGGATGTGTGGGCAAATTTTTTATTAATTTTTTTGGCTAATTTCTTCTTATAACCGCCTGACTTCGTTCCCTCTAAAATAGTTCCGGCCTTCTCATTCCTCTCAAATGCTCTCGCTTTTTTAGGAAAACTCCTTCCCTCATATTTATTTCCCTACAGAGAAAAAAAAGACGAGAGCGAGCATATATAAAATTATTATCCAATTTCATCACAAAAAATTAAGCACCTACAGATACAACTACAACACCAACTTGCATTGGAAGCATATATAATCAGCAAATTATACACAGAACAGCAGAAATTAGTACAAAGAGAAAATAAATTTATAATCAACAAATGGATAATGGTTTTGAATTGAGATGTTTATTACAGACAAAGCAACAATATTCAATAACTTAGTTATTTGGTTTAGAGTTGGCTTAACCCACAGGCAAATGCTACGTTGCTAGATAGTTACTTGAACCAAGTTAGAAAGTTATCAACAAGACATAGTTGGATAGAGAGTAATTTGGTCCCATGGTAGTGACTATCGTTGACGAGGTGACACTATCTGACCAGTCTTTATGTTTGAAATATCATCTGCAACTTCAGTTAACTTTTTAATATAGTTTCTTTAAGATGCTTCTTGTTTTCTACAGATTGCTTTAGAAAACTCACTTTTTTACTTGGTGATCTAGTCTTGGTGCTTGCCTCTGGCTGAGCTGTGAGTACAAACGACCGTAACGATTAAGTTTTTCAGCATTCTTTTTATATGTCTGCCTCTTAGTTGGTCACATACTTTCTCTCATAATTATGGACAATATCCATCACGTATCAAGTGTGGTACTGGTCAAGAACTAACAACGAGAGACATGAAATAGGGGAGAACAGTTTTCAATAAATCCTGACCCTCGAAAAACGTTTGAAAAACATAGTGCCACTTGCAAAAAAAGCCAGTCAAAACCCTGTGCAGTGCGGGTTAAAAATCGGCGCCCAATAGTTGACCAGTTCTTGAAGTAGAGAGTAGGGAATTAAGAAAGGTAATAGATAAGCAACTAAACAATAACAAGACAAAGTGTATAAGAGGACAAAGGAAAATAGTCCTCATCGGAAAGCTCTAGAGTAAACCAGCACAGTGGTCCCGAAGTTATAATTCCTCCCGGGGGCATCTTCTATATACAGCCAGCGCAGGAGGAGAGGCAAGAAAGATGAGCTACGCCCCCTCTCAAGGACACAGTAGCTTCAATGGCTACAAGTACAAACAAGTAAACTTTCCTTTATAATTCCTCACAAAAACCAACCGAGGCACCGCGATGACCCTGAAGCTCGAAATGCAGAGAGGAACTACATCGCGGCCTGCTATACCGAGCTGCTAGATATAAATACCCGTACACACATAAGCGCAGATTGACGCGAGGTTGATTAAGACAGCTAGTCAAGACCAGTAAACCAACAAGCCTCATAGACAACCCAGAACACCTACCACGAGTAACATCATATTCATATGCGAAAAGCCTAGGTCTGGCCTTCGCGTGCCACACCTCTAAAGCGTCCCTACAAGACGTCGTCTGCCCTTAGTGAGGTCCAGGAAATGAAAATTACTGCAACCCCAGATAGCGAGATGAAAATCGCCCACTTAACTATGCGGCAGAGATCCCATACTGGCGCAACCCTCCACCGAGACAACCTATACACCCTCATGATAGGAAAACTCCCAGCAATCTATGAACTATGGGAGATAGCAGGCGACATGAAGTCCACTGATCCCAAGCACAAAAGCTAGCAAACGAAATACAATGATCAGGAGAACCCTGTCCCCTTGAATATCTGCAGGTCGTGCACCGAAGCAATACCTGCCTATAGACCTTGTCGACAGGTAAAGACAAAACACTCTTTCTGGCAGATTGCGAGCGCTTCTGAGACCTGTATTAAACGGGGAATAAAATTTGTTCTCTTTGGAACACATTGTCAAGACATGGCAGGTGGCACAGAGATAATAAAAAAGTATGACCGACAAGGGAAAAAGAGCAATTAAGTAGAGAAGAGACCTACATGTAAAAAAAAGTTAATAATTTATCCTCAAACAACAAAGAATAGACCAAAGCGCGCGTACGAGAAAATGATAGAAAGACAGGAACTCTATTGTGTAAGCACCGGTAACAAAATAAATGAGCAGAGGGAGAACGAGCAACTAACAAACTAAATAAATGTAGCATGCTTAAGATTGTCATGTTAAAAATAGCACGAATGACACAAAAGATTAAAAAATAAACTTCTTATCGAAGAATCAAAAAGACAAAACGCCACCATACCATAACACCAGGACAAGGAACCTTAACTTGTAGCCAGAAGAGCGCAACACATTGCTAGTGTAATAAATGATAAAAGTAGGAGAAAACAGGCGTAAATATACTAAAACAGACGCAAAATTCTGATGCTACATGAACCTACCCTATAAGAATTTGCGCACCGCAGACGAACTGCACCGATCACTTAAGACTGCCACGCCTATGTTGTTCATAATGTGGTTAACATAATCTAAGGAAAGCATGGTCATAAAGAAATCGCAACATATTCCCACGTGTTAAAGGAAAAGATTGAAGACATATGGTTGTCTGCACAAGTAATTAACTTCTAAGTTCATCCTTAATATTATAGAATTGAATCAAGACGTGAAAAAATAAAAGACAACCACATATCTCCATATATCTATATGGAAGACTATACACTAACAAACAAAAAATTACAAATCTTTAATTCACTATATAATAAACACAGCCCTAGAGTCTAAAAACAGCAAAGAAGTCTCACTAGCAAGTAACAAGGGCAACGCAATGTATGACCACACCGCAACCAAATGCAGCCTGTGACCAGGAATGGGTCAGCCCACACAAACCAGTTAAAATAGCCACGTAACAAAGACATTGATATACGTATAAGTACGAGACCAAAATAAACACCATCAAAGCTACATCATAAGTCTAGCGCTTTCATTCTCGAGCATGTAAACTAGTACAGTAAACCAATGCATAGAAGAAGCTAAACTACTAGAAAAAGACTGCAAAAAGCGACGGAAAGATGCAGTCACCATCAATTTGCAAAGGTAGCAAACTATAGCGTGATAAGGGTGATTTAGATGATAGCGTTGGTGACGTGCCATGAAGTCAAAGCGAGCGCATTTCAGGAGCCTAAAGAGAGTGATTTTCCTCAATCAAAGAAGGACCGACTACACAAGGCGAACTCCTACAAACAAGTTAAACCGAAGAGCTACATGACCCCGTCAAAGATCACTCAAGAATATTTCAACCGAGAAAATAAAGAGAGAAACCTGACTGCTAGTGGGCCCATATGCATAGAGCCCCCTCTCATTCCCATTATCAAAAAACTGAATGTGTACGAACAACCAATAGCAGATAAGAGAAAAAAGGGGTTAATTTCAACAGAAGATAATAAGAGAAAAGATAGAGGAACCACGAAAAGAAGGCAAGGCGTAGGGTAAAGTAACACGAAAAGTGTCTATAACTCATATGCTCAATACACCAATAGGAAGAACGCCAACAGACAACTTGTACCACGTAAAGTAATTAACATTAGAAGTAACCCTTTGTATGATAGATTACGACCTAACCAGAAATATGGACAAATAAGCTCAATATTGCTCACAAGCTCCTACCTGACTTCTTCACATACTCAGCTATACGGTAATGTAAGAGTATACAATAGACTAAGTATTTCTACTGACTAGCGTAAGGTTAAACTCTACAGATCATTCTCTGCTCAATACTTATAGCAGTATATTGAGAACTAATATTAGAAATGTTCTGTAAAAATTTAATTTTCCTGGACAAATGAGACAATGTCTGCTCTTGGCAGCACTGAAATAATTACTGTGCAGAGCAGAGTGGAGACCAAGATTGGCATTGAAGACACTCGGCAATCATATGAGAGTTATTTTCACTGGCCCAAAATAGCCATTTTTTTAAGAACACAACTCACCATTTCTATTTGCTGGAGTACTATTATGGTCGAGTGGGAATTCAGGACCCATAGGAAATTGCTGAAGCTAACCTACCATTGAACTCGCTTCTGCGAGAAAACCGGTACATACAGGTTTCTTGCAGGAGGGACAACCTCAGCCAGAGATTCAGTGACCACGAGAAGAAGTAGAAACTGAGAAGGACTCCAGTTCCTGTGCAGTGAGTCAGCGTTTGCCTTCTAATCTTTACCTAATGTGTTAATATTGTGATAGTACTGTCCAGTATGCTTAAAAGCGTTCGTCTTCAGTGTCATCTCTCTCTTAAGGAATCCTCGAAGTTTCTTGATGTAACCTTCTTTCCTCTATACCATGGAGTAATTATATCCTTCTGAGATAGATGTAGCCAATTGGAAAGCATCCTAGGTCAGTCACCAGTAGGAATAAAAGAAATTCTTTGACGTTTATATTTTTACTTTTATGACAAAACTAACTTTCGTTGGAAAGATCCATGAATACTTAATGTGACCTATTGAATGTATAATTGATGACAGAATAGTTATAATAGTTCCCTTAATGATCGATTAAGATAAGAATAGACATTGGAAACTTAGAATCTCACCATCAAATAATATCTAAAGATACGTTTATCCTTTTCTACTTCTCCATCTTATCTGACCAAGTGATACTAGGAAATATAATAATGGACTAAGATTAAACTTATAACGTGTTTATGCCTATGACTAGTTGATAATGTATTCTGTTTATATCTGTAATTTTACTATTTAAGACGACAGTAAAAAACTTCCTATTTTGAAAAAAAACCTTAGTCAAGAAGGAAATTAGAGGAAGAGGCGACCATAACTGCGTGTGGGATGCTTATGCGTGTCATATCGTCAAACTCCATGATTTCTTCATCCCTGATAATGTAATATACAGTCAAGAATCATATCTGATTGACCAGTAGCAGGCAGGAAGCATAAGGTGGGACAAGCAGAGAGAGGAATTCTGGGATAGTAGAAAGCTGAGCCAGAGAAACACTTGCCTAGGTACACCATGACAACGTGGAAGTATATGTGAGAACGGGAATTAATCAAAGTAACACAATGTGTGTGGACACACTCGAATAAGATTATTATACGTATTAAGTAGGAAATGCAAACTGTGATATTTAGGTAGAAAGAAGGCCTCCAATTGAACGGTGATTTAGCTACTGCCACGGACCTTTTACAGTTTGTAATGAAGCAGCATACTAAAGTCTCTGGGTGTCTTGCAGATAATACTTATACTCTCAAGTTGCTGGACGGTCTCGAGCGGTACGTCTGACGGTGACGTGGCATCTTGCAAGATAGAAACCAGAATTACTGCGCAAAGCTTTCTTATTATGCCAAGCCCAGACATAACTTTCAAGTTACAGCAGTTTAACTTAAACCTATAGAGTCATTCAGTGGGTATCAGCGGATCTCTACTTCAGGAGAAGCTCGTATTACCCAACACTAGTGCCCCAAGAAGCTAATCAACATAGTAAATCATCTCATAGTGCTGCCAGGCTGGCATTTTCTATGTGGACAAGTAGCACGATACTGACCTATAAAGCAAGAAGGCCAAACATAAAAAATTAGAATCTGAACTATTGAACTCGTAGTGAACTCATGTTATAGCTCTAAGAAGGATTACTTGGATAGGGGAAAGCAGGAATGGGTAATGAGAACTATTTTGACCAGCAGGTTTCTCGCGCACATGAAAAATAGTAACGTTGACATATGATACTCATGTCGAAGACATAAACCAGAGGCTCATCTGGATATGAAGGAAGGCACTTGCCTAGAATCGTTTTCCCTAGTAAGTAACTATTTTTTCAATGAAAAACCTATCGTACCCCTGCTGCAATGATCTTGATCTGATTTCTGCGATCATGCAGATGGTCTCGAGCAAGGCAAAAGCTAACTGGCACTAGATAGATAAGTTGATCAACAGACTGGACACACAAGTGTAACTCTCTGCACTCTTGTGGTAGAAAACTCCCAGAGGATCTCTCGACGTCAGGCCCCAGGAAAACATTCGTGCTTCCTCAGTGCGTTTCCCCAGAATCATGTACAGAAACCTACATATTTCTTGCGAGTGTCAATACAGGGAGATCTCTCAAGTCTAAGTCAGCTGCCAATGGATAGATGGAGCACGTTCAAACAAAATAGAGATATAGGAAGAGGCACGCAGAATAAAACTACATATTGGATAGAGACCATCGCGAAAGGGAAAACATGACCCGAGAGTTAGCAGCTTGGGAACGGTTATGATTTGTCTTGTTCAAGAGACAGACATAACAAAACCACCATCTTTGCAGGAAGTTTAAAAAGTAACATTGCTCACGATTGGCAGTAGATAAGCACAAATGGAACAAAAGGGAGCATACCTGAAAAAATACCAAGAATGGAATAACTCTGACGAATGCTGAGCCTCCTATGATACAGTCCTCAAAAAGTGATGTGGGCCACAATAATCAACCAATACTCTTCTAGTTGATCGCTCGTAGGCCATTAATACCAACACAATAGGCCTCACAAGAAATCTAGCCCACCAATATCAAGATGCTACATCTCAACTATGATCTCAGGACGTTCAAGAACTCGGCTGGCTGAGATGGATCATGTCTAAGTGACTCTGTAGACAAGCCCCTCGAGCATCTTCACACATAGTTATAGCGAGTCAACAATGAGATGCACAGCTACCTCCTTCCAGGAACTAACAATAACCTCCTATAAAATTTTCTTAATTTCTAGCTACTCCAAACCGCATCACTCTATGCAATCCCCATACCACACGGATAATAATTTAAAACATGATACCTACAATGCCAAGAGCGTGAAGGTGTTCTGAATGTTGTGGTGCTTTCTACACTCGTGTGTAAATGGATTTAATTTTACATTGAATAGAAACACAATAGCAGTTGCAGGACAAAGTTTGATTAATAATTATGAAATCTCAAGAGTGACGTAACAAAAAAAAAGACCTAATACTTTAGCACTAACGCCAGTATAGATACTCAGTCTGAATAGCTAGAAAACGTAGCAAATTTGCTGGAGTTAGTGTAGTCCGATGAAGAGGGAAAAAAAGACGTACGGAGACAAGCAGGTCACTAAAGACTAAGGGATTACAAAGAGAGATATGGTAGCGGTTAAAGTGACCTCTTTGCGCGTAAGAGCTCATTGAATTTACTCTTAAAGAAGAGATCAATAGAAATAAAATTACCACTTGAATGCTAGAAATGGCTACTGTATGGCGAAAAAAAGTGAACAAGAGTTGACCTGCGTCAGGTAGATATTTCCTCTGCCCTTGGTCGCTTGCCAATGTCTCCCAATTGATCTCTCTTCCAGCCTGAAAGCAACATTGTGAAAAGGAATGAAGAAACTCAAATCAATTGTGAAGAAGCCCCAGGGTTAGCCAAGTTATGATTCATAAATGCGGTGTGCTTATAAGTGATAGTGAATGGACAGTACGTAATATAAGTGAATAATAGTCATAGTAATTGGTGAGATCTACTATATTGCTAAAAAGCAATCTAGCAATAGTTTCAACCCTATTGTTTACGAGGTAGCATTCATCTTTTTTTTATCCGTACTCATATTGATAACTTAGATTGGTCTCATTATTAGTATTCCTTTTGTAGGCTACAGTACTATTTAGATTGATTTTGCGTGTTACATAACTTCGACAAGGTGCCATATACTAAGACCCTGTCCCCATAGTTCTCATAGGTATTCCTGTAGTTAACCATAATACAATTAGTATTCTGATTTAGAGCAAGTGGTAATGCCATACCCATTGCTAGTCGCTTACCCCGGTTATTATTTGACCTACTAATGGGAACCCTAATACCCAATTTGATTAGCTCCAAAGTCTCCCTAATGCTTCTTTACAAAGATGAAAAAGATAAAATGAGGTCACATACAACCAGAGTAGCCTCCTATCTATGTCCAACGACCCTCTCTCTCAAGCTCTCTCGCTATCATTCTTGCGGAAGACACACTTATGCCACTTGAACTCCCTCAGATTTCCTGCCAGTGGCGCAAAGGGCAATTTAGACAAGGGATACCCTTTCCCTTTCTTCAATCAACCGCCCCCACAAGACGCGAGCGCCAGAGCGCGTATTGCATAAATAACATAACATCTGCCCGCCCACAAACACATCATTTCCCTTTCGAAAGACACCCCACCACTTTCTAGAGACTGAGACAACGCCCCATTTCCCACTATGAGCCCATGTAGCTCCTCACCTCTACGCTAAAATGTTCTCACACATCTGACCCTTAAAGACAAAACTCACCAAAATAACGACCCAAGACAGAATCTCCACTCTGGACCTCGAGAAACTCCCAACCGGTCCGCAGATAGAGTTTGTATTTCCTTCCTGCTCAGAGAACTCCAGACTAGCCAGAGGAAAGAGACGGATCTCTTGACAAAGATCTGCCATGACAAAGTAGGTGTAACGCAGGAACAGAGATTGCGAACGTATTGAACCTGTTGAAATATGGCTACACCTTAAGGAAAGTCTAGTTAGAAGCCTCACTATCTCTTACAATTGTTATTCTTTGAATAGAATTAGAAATTCAGTTGCCTAAAAGGCAAACAGCCCACCCATGCATCTATTCTGAGAAAACAAAAAGCTCCATGTGGGGTTAACAATGTCTAATATCACTTCTAATAATAGAGAACTAGCAGAGAGGCCTATTAACACAAAAAGTATGACATTGTCAATGATTTATATTAATATGTGTTATGTTCATCAAATTGGTTTTTATATCCAATGCCTATTCACATATCCAATGTGTACTTATTAAGTATTTTGTATTTGCCAGACAATGGGTTACACAGTGGAGTTACCTCAGTGAAGCCAACGACTCCATCTCAAGTCTCTTAAGGTTTATAGTTTAGTTGGCTAGAAAATTAATCATGCAAAAACATCAAATTAAACATTTGCTAAGGAAATAGAAAACATTCTAGAATTATGCCAGATGTCTTTCTAGCTCCAGATTTCAGTATGAAGGAAAGATACCATGTGGACATTATGATATAGACTAGACCTTAAAAATGTGTCAAAGTCAAACAACTAAGGAGAAGGAGTAGGCAAAGAATCTTTCCACTCGGCAAAAACACAGGCACAAGGCTGTAGGCTTGAGGGAGCATGTTTGAATGATTGGATTATAGGTATTATGTTTGGTGAGTGATACAAAACTTCAAACAGAACAGACAGAAAGCAAGTCACGAATACCATAAGATAAAAATTGAGGAGGATAGTCCTCACCCCTCCTGGCTGTGACAGGGGCCCTGGGCTTCAGGAACTTTCTGTGTGGTGGGGGACAGCAATTCCAAACATGGAAAGCCAGATCTCTTCAAAGACATAGAGAAACAAGCTGTGAACAGGCCAAGAGTACAGCAGGCACAGGGAAGCTGACAGTGTGGATGAATGAATATGGGAGCTGCTCTAAGGAATAATGGAAAGACGTCCAGGTTGTCTTTCTGAGTGCAACAGAGACATTCACTGCACCGGTACTAACAAGTACAGACATGAATTAGCCATTCCGGTAGTATCCATCAATAAGCAATTAGTTTACAATGATGTGCAAACAGTACCACCTAATTATTTACAGTACTTTTAAATTATCTGAAATTACTGAAAATCCTCCTTGCACAAAGCTAGCTCATCACCTGATGAGAAGAGTCAGTAGTGAATCAAATCTGACCATCTGAACCACCATGGAACCTTCGTCTTCAGACCACAGGACTCCCTAAAAAGAGATTTCATTGATCTCTTTCACCTCCTGGGTTCCTGTTAGAGTTTTTTAATACTTACTTTTCTATATGTTAACTTTTTTTTCCAACATTTCACTTTAATTTCCTTGCTTGTTTAACACTAAGATGGGTTATTCCTGGCAGCTTATAAACTACTTTTTAGGCAATTTAGTCAGTCTACACCTTTTGGTTGGTGAATTAATCTTAACATTAAAGGTTGTTATTGGCAAGTGTGTTATCTTCCTGTCTCATTGATAACTATATTCTACTTGACATATGGTTTTTGTTTCTTCCCACTTCTCTAACATATTTTTTTCTGCGATCTGATAGCTTCTGTCATGCTAAGGTTTGATTTTCTTTCTCCTGTGTGAATGTGTTCCAATGGGTTATATGTATCTGTGTTTTCTTGGTGTCAGTTGTACTAGGTAATTTTCTCATTGCTTTGGAAAAATACATAACAGAGAAAAAGGGGATTTATTTTGGCTGACAGTTAATGGAAGTATCTCACAGGAACATGAGGCTGCATGCTCACATCTCAGTGATCCAGGAAGAAGAAAGTGGGATCAGGCTACAGGACTGTAAAGCCTGCCACCAATGACCCATTTCTTCCAGCTGCCACCAATGACCCATTTCTTCCAGCTGCCACCAATGACCCATGTCCCAAAAGTTCCCAAACCTTTTGTAAACAATGTCAGTAAGTAAAGACCAAGCATTCAAGCACATGAATACATTGGAACATTTCCCATCGAAACTCTGGCATTCTGCCCATGGACACATAGCTATCCTGTAAAAGAAAATGCATACATTCCACCTTCAAAAGCCCCCACAGTCTTAACAAACCCAACACTTTTCAGAGTCTCATGCAAGACTTACAGAAATCTCTTAACTGTGAGAAATTTTCTTTTTTAAAAAATACACTTTCAAAATATAATGCATAAAATAAACATTTGCATTCTGAAAGGGAAAAATGGGGGTCCAGTCAAGACAGGCTAAGGCAAGACTGAGACCCGGTAGGGAAAATAGAAAATCTGAAGCTTTATGTCCCGTATCTGGAACTTCCAGTTGCAGTGCTAAGGTTAAACAAACTTGAGCAGCCTCATGGTATGTGGGGTCTCTCTCTTGGGCTAGGTCTACAAAGAGTGTGGAGCTTTTCTCGGTGAACATCCCATACTTTGTGAATCTCCGATAGTATGGATTTTCTGCTGCATTTTAAACTTTGTCTCTACAGCTTCATGCACAACACACTTGGGAGCTCCACCCAGAGAACTCCATCATGCACACTGCCTGGCCCAGTGCCTTCTGCAACTTCAGTGCAAAACTCCTTGCCCTTCACTCTTGTATACTTCGTGCCTTGCTGGTGGAAGCAATACCTCACTGCTAGCTTAAGATGAGCCCGGTCCCACAGGTCTGCAACTGAAGCCATCTCTGTGTACCTTCACAGCTGAACCTAAAACAACATTGCCTAAGAGTTATACTCCAGCCAACCATGCCAAAGGCTCTCTCTTTTCAAAGAGTTGCTTTTGAAATGTATTTGTGCTGTTATGTCTTCACATTTTCCGTGAATGAATTACAACCCCTTTGGCCACACCTACTTTGTTTTCAATATTAACTGGGACCAAGCTCCTTCAATAAGGAGTTTTCACAGCCTTCCAAAATTATCCAGGAACCACACATTTACATGCATGAACCTGTGAGAGACATTTTGTATCCAAACCATAAAGTTATCATTTTTATTTTATTTCTAGTGTGGCATTCTCTTTGGTACTTTATGTGGGGCGTGTCTGGTAGTGAAGAATTTCCTCACTTTCTGCTTTTCTGGGAAAGACTTTATTTCCAAGTTTTAAGGCTCCTTTTGCTGGTGTTGTATTATTGGCTGGCAATCTTTGCCTATCAGTAATTAGAATATTTCATTTAATTCACTTTGGGACTATAAGATTTTCATTGAAAAGCTGGCTAAGTATAGATGACCTTTCATTATCTGTGACTTGACAGTTTTGCTGTTTTTTAGGATTCCTCCTTTGTCATGAACTTTCAGTATTTTGATTAAAACATATCTTGGTGAAAGGTGCTTTTTAGTTTGAGTTCTTTAGGATTCCTGAGTCCTGATGTGCATATCTCTCATCATTTTGGAAGTTTTCCAAAATAAGTTTTCAATGGGTTTTTGCTTTTCTTTTGAAATCCCTATCATATGAATATTTGTTTAATTAACAGCATCCCATTACCAGCTTTCTTTGTTCATTTAAATCTCTCCCTTTCTATGTCTGTATTAATTGAAATGATATGTACAGCTGGCTGTAATGGGCCATGCCTGTGATTCCAGCATCTAATACATACTGAGACACTGGAGGAGGGAGGAAAAAAGGGAGGGAAGGAGGGAAGGAGGGAGGACAGAAGGGAAGGAGGGAGGGAGGGAGGAAGGGAGGGAGGGAGGGAGGGAGGGAAGAAAGAGATGAAAGAAAGAAAGAAAGAAAGAAAGAAAGAAAGAAAGAAAGAAAGAAAGAAAGAAAGAAAGAAAGAAAGAGAGAGAGAGGGAGAGAGAGAGAGAAAGGAAGGAAGGAAGGAAGGAAGGAAAGAAGAAAGAAGGAAGGAAGGAAGGAAGGAAGGAAGGAAGGAAGGAAGGAAGGAAGGAAGGTTGGTTCTCTGTTGTAGAAACTATTTTGTTGTTCTACTAATTGCATATTTATGTTTAAAAATGTTTAATATTTTTAATGATTTATATCTGTGTTAAATGTCTCATTCATGTCCCAAATTGTTCATCATTCTCTTGTTGTCACTCACTGGGTTACCTTAAGAGGACTTTAAAAATTATTTCACTCTATTTTGGAAGTATCAGGTTTTTTTTCCTGATTTTTACATTAATGCCTGTTTATCATTCAAACCTTTCAACTTTCTGTGGAGTTTTTTTGTTGATTAGCTAGAGGACAGAATGTCGTAATTAATAGATTCATTATGTTTTTTGTTTTGTTTTGTTTTATTGTCAGGACAGCAGCTACATCTGAATCTATTGCTGTTGCAGCTATTGACTGTGGTTCTACACACTGGCCAGCTGCTCAGGCTAGGCAGGAGCCCCATGTTTGGTGCCACCTGTATTTGAATCAATGAGAGTCTGTTAAAAGGGTATCAAGGATTTATTAAGGTATAAAATGGGGGAGAAAATGCATCCATGGATACAGAACAAAATAAACAGCTGCCATGGTCCTCCGTTCTGCCCAGGGGTCAATGAAACCAGCAGTCAGATCTCCGACCACCATAAGAGAGAGCAGCACACATTCTCTCCTCAATTTTAAGCAGTCATATACCCAGAGAAAACTATGCCTGCATCAAACCACATACCCCAAGGTCATTGGCCAAGAGAATTCCCACAAGTGTTTCTTACAGGAATCTTTTGAAAGGCATGGCCTCTAGGTGTGTTTCTTATCTTGGATCAATGTCCATAAGAATGCCTTTACATCTAGGCTGCAGCGGGCCATAAAGACCTTTATGTGACTTTGCTGTAGACAGACTTCCATGTATCTCTATTTTCAGTCTTCGAAGCCTGGCTTTCTGATAGCATTAGGTGCTGTGGCAACAGCTGCCATGAGGTCTTATGGTGTGGAATATGGAGATTTTCTTCACCTCTCTCAGTAGATGTACAGATGACACCCAGGGTTGTGGCTCTAGAATCTGATTCCCAAACCACAAGGTGTGCTGGAGACCTTCCTCAGGACTCTCAGTATGAATGTGGGAGCTGTCTGGCCTTTGGGTCTCTAGATTCATAGGATAAAGCAAGGAATTCCCTTGGTTCACAAAATCGTGCTGTGGGCAGTCTGCAGTTTTTATAAACACAATCTGGAAACTCAGCAAACAAAGATCCTTTGGTCCTATGCACAATTTCATCTTGTGTATAGGATTGCCATACTGCTCGATGCCTTAATGGAGCTATGGAACCCAGATGGTCCTTGCATCATAGAGGAAAAGGCCTTTGTGGAAAATGTGTGGCATTGGGTGGGTTTTGAGGTTTCAAAGGTCTTTGCATTCCGTGTTAATTTTCATTGCCTTGAGCTTTTAGATTGGCATATAAATTCCCAGGGCCATCCCTGACTATCTGCTGCCATTCTGGCTCTCATAATGGTCATGGACTCATCCTCTAAAGCAGTAAGGCCCTATTAAACATGTTCTTCTATAAGTTGCCTTGGTCATGGTGTCGTATCACAGAAATAGAAAGGTAACTAAGAAATCTGCCTTTCCAATTCCCCAAGCCAGAAGAAAGCATGGCAGTATGATAATGAGCCTCACTATTCAGCCATCTTGGCTTTCTTCATCTTTAGAGTTCTGTTGTGTTTTGTTGAGACAGGTCTCACTATATATTCCTGGCTGCACTGGAATTCACAGGGATCTGTCTACCTGTGTATCTCAAGTAGTGGAATTAAAGGCATGTGCTACCATGCTCAGCTTATTTTTTTAAATAAAAATGTCTTGATATCAAAATTAACAATTATAAACATTATTTAAAATTAAACTATTTCACAAGATCAAATATACTTGCATATTTAACTTAAATATTTACAGCAAAGTATAAGACAAATATACTTAAATGTTAACAGTTAAATCATCAAAATAATAATGTGCTTCTAACTAGCATTGGCATTGGCATTTTTCTGGTGATGTTTCCTTCAACATGAAGAAACTGCACCACTTTTAATTTTGGACAACAAATGGCTCATGACTTCCTCTTTTATCACCTTGAGAGTACCAGACCATCAAATTATTGTATTTTTATACCCAAATTACACAGAATAAGTCCTTCCACATGGGATGCATTCCAGATACATTCAGTGGAACAAAATTTATAATCACAGCTAGAGTTAGCAATTGATATTTAAAAAATGAATGAATGGCATATTTAAACAAAGAACATATTGAAGAAATACAAGTAACAACCAACTCAGTAGTTCAAGGAAACAGGAAAGGGATAGAAATTCCACGGAGAACGTAACATGTGTCAGTTCTCTACACATTAATACAAAGGCACTTTATATACATTAACTACAGAAAAAGAAGGTATTGTTCCAAGATCATAAGAAAGCTTTGGAGAACCTGATGTCATGGAGGTGGAAACACATCTGAAGGCCACACTAACTGATTGTGTAGAATGTTCTATTCACTGGATACTTCCCTTGGATTTCTCAGGATAAATGGTTGGTATCTTGGTTAAGGATGCAGAACCTGCCAGAACAAACATAAAGACTTCTGCCCCAGAAAATGAGCTTCAGAATCTCAGGGTTAGTTTTGTCAATGAGAATGATTGAGGTCAAAAGTTCAGAGACTGAAAATGGGGCGAGTCCTAAAAGACTCCTTTTTTTTTTTTTTTTTTTTTTGTACAATAGTTTTCAAAGTGTATTTTACAGAACTTTGGAAATTGTCACTCACTCCACCTTCTACTTCTCCACAGCACCACAACTGTTGTCAGAAAAGTGAAAGCAAATCTGTGGTCTAGTTTGAATAAAAAGAAGTGATGTAGACAAGCCACCTCAGTTAGGTCACTTATCTCAAACAAACAACAGCTCATTTGTTGCAGTAAGTGGTACTTCACTTCATCTGACAGCTGTTTGATCAAAGAAAGATTGGTTGTTTCTCTGACTAGATATTTCAGAAAGGATATTTATAACCTTACATAGAAAGCTCTGGAAGTTGTTTACACATTTATTCTTGGGAAGCAGAGAAAAAAAAAACAACAAAATATCAGTTAAAGATGTTAGTTAGCCCAACTTTAATCTCAGTGCCCAAGAGACTGAAGCAGGAGAATTGTCTCAAATTTGAGGCCAACCTGTGCCACACAGAAAATTGAGGTCAGCCTGGGATATGGTGTGATACCCTATCTCAAGAAAATAACCAAAAGGGAAAAATGCTTTTGATTTCTTTTATATCTCCATAAGTCAAAACATTTTTGCCTATATCCTTAAGTTATCAGCTTTATCTCTTAAGACATAGATGAATGTCTCTTTGAAATGACAAAACTGTGTCTTTAGCATGATGAAGGACTTTCACTGTGTTTGAGGCATGGTCTTGGGTTACTACTATGGAAATGGAAGGGAAGATAGAGTACGTGGTAGGAATTTATGCTAAATTAGATCTGTCCTAAAATGGTAGAATACGTGCAAAAGGCGATGAGTAGTGCCAGTCATTTGTCTCTTTAGAGGCAGATTTCTTAAACATCCCCAGAAGCATATACAGCTCAGAAACTATCTCCATGTTAGCAACATTCTGTTTCTGGAGACCTCATAATGTTAATAAATATTTGCAACAAGAGCTCACTTAGTATAAAGTGGACTGATTACATTTTTTTAAAATGCTCTATGTTAATGCCACTTTTGCCCTGCCACTGGTGAGTGACTGGGATTGTTTGTTTGTGTGTATATATTATATACACACAGTTGTATAATAAAATCTACCATCAATTTCTTTCAAATCTTAGTATGAAATGCAACTGCAAAATAATTGTGTCCATGGAAGTGATCTTTCAAATCACCTTCCATGACTATTCAGGTTTTAGCAGAACCTTTTCCCTTTTGATTAATAATCTTTCCTGCTTCCTGATTCAGAATGTGGCTTCCATCAGAAATTAGGTTTATGAAATACCTTTGACCTGTTCTCCACTAGATAAAAATAAATGTTAACACACTGAAACCCAGAGGTCTATTCCTTCAGCGTTTTGGGGGTTGGTACAAAGTAATGATAAAAAATAAATAAAAAGACACTTTATAAATCTCACTGTAGTTTCTATAATCTAGCTCACAAGCTGGTGTGGATGAAGTACATATACAAGAGAGTTCACTCCAAGTTCTTCATAAAGCAAAACAAAAGGAAAATTCATTTTAAAAGTTCTTAGATTTACACAATTCTTTATGATCATCACTTAGAATTCAGTAATATCTAAAAGCACTCTTTATCTTCTTTCAATTTCTTCCTTAATTTCTACTACTCATGTTCTAAACTTGTGCTAAGAAAAAGAGAATCAAAATACTCTAGTTTATTAGAAACAATCATTGATATTGGGAAATGAATTGTTCTCACTGTTGAAGAGGCATGACTAACATAACAAAAAATCAATAATGAATAAAATGAATTGGGAAAAGAATATCCATGAAAGAAAAACAATAGGTTTTTCAAAAGAAAAACAATAAGGTTCCTTTTAATTTTTCAAATGTGTTGGTTGTATCAATTGTTGCTGAAGTTTTCTCTAGTCCTGCCCAGAACCACAGACCTCACAACTACTTATAAAATAATCACTCAGAAGCTTATATTAATTAAACTGCTCGGCCATTAGCTCAGGCCTACCACTGACTAGCTCTTACACTTAAACTCAACCCATTTCTGTTAATCTATGTGTTCTGTGGCTTTACCTGTTCCCTTTACATGCTGTTCTCTGGATGGCAGGCTGGAGTCTCCTGACTCAGCCTTCCTGTCCCCAGAATTCTCTTCTCTGCTTGCTCCACCTATACTTCCTGCCTGGCTAGTGGCCAATCAGCATTTTATTTATACAGAGCGATATCCACAATATCAAATTCTTCTCTATATAGGTGCCACCACAGTACACAATACAGAAAATAGTATCTGAGAGTAAGGGGAAAAAAAGCAATCAGAAAGATGGCATTTGATGAGGTACAGAAATCACTGCAGAATAAACTTCTAGAAGTTAACGCATGTGCATTACATATTCTGATAAAAAAATTCAAAAGAATTCCAGTTTTTCCTTCTCCCTGATAAACTAGGAGTAGAACAGCATTTTCTTCAATCCAAGGCATCTCCATACGCTTAAATTTAGAAGCCCACGGAAAACAATACTGACAGTAGCACAGTTCGTACAAACCTGGACTTCTGCTGTGGGTCTTAATGTGAACTCTCAGCATGTCTGGCTCCACGTCCTTAGACAGATATCTTAATATTCCTCAGATTATGATTATCTTCTCACTCCAAATACACACAAATTGAGGCTCATAAGGTTGATTCCAAGATTTGTATGATATCCAGCTAAATTTCAACTCACATTAAACTAAAATACCCTGCCCTTTTGAAATCGTTATACCACAAAACACCAGACAATGATTATAATGAATATTCTCTTTGTGCATGAAGTTATCAGCCTAGAGTTGAATTCATGTCAAACACTTGGAAATGCTATTATTTTAAGGTCATTTTCAGTGGGGCTGGCTGGAGGAGATGGCTTGGGTTGAGATTAGGAACACTAGACAACCTGAAAAGAAAAGATTGATATTGGTTAATATGGACAATCCTCCTTATGAAAAATATATAAAATCAATTATAATGAAGAAATTATTTTAAGCACTTAGCAAGCTATTATAAATATATCCAAAAATATGGCTTGACTGTATGCTAACAGTTTTACCTGAAAGATGAGCAATTATGATTCATGTATATAAATGATGCTAAGTTATATACACATGAAGTTACTATGCTTTAACCAGCATCCAAGATAATTCTTGTTTTGGTAAAGATAGGCCTGGGTGGGAGAGCATTGGCAGCTATAGTAAAAAAAAAAAAAAAAAAAAAAAAAAGAGAGAGAGAGAATTTTAATCTCCCATACTAGATTTGGCCCAGCAAAGGCTGTATCTAGGACAATGAAAATGAGTTGCACAATAAAAAATGAGTTGCACAGAGCACTCCATGGATGATGATTCACATCTCATTGTGTTAAATTAGACCCTTCATATAAAAAGTTCACTTTCTGAGGAAGAAGAACTGTATTGGAGCTTGAAATGTATTTATCTCACATGCATTGTTTGTTACAAAGACTTATTTTCTGTGACATCCATAACTTCATCTGGGATGACTTCTCTGTGACCTTGTGATTAATTGAAGTTCCCTTCTCATGTTATTTAAGAGTGCTTTATAACATGTCACTTCCAGTAATAATGATGGAAGAACAAATTACAGTGAGAAAGTTATAATATTTTTAAAGCCACATTTATAATCCATTTTACAATTAATGAGTATATAAGACATAATTTACTTGGATGGAAAGAGTCCATTTCACAATTGTATATAACTGAACCACTTAAATATTACTTATGCTGTTGTGACTTCCTCCAAGCAGAGAAATAGCCAAAGCTTTTATTTAAAAAAAAAATAAAAACCTATTACCTTCACTGTTTAAATTATGAGTATCCAAACACAATTTTCATAAAATAAAGAAGAATGGCAAAATCCATGATATATGTCTCTTTATTTAAACTGCATCCTCAAGTAATTGCTTACTGAGTGACTTTAAGGGCTTGATGTAATGTTGCGAGCAGTGTAAAATTTGCACAGAACATAAAACCTTCACCTCCCTCATATCAATACTACAAATAAAGTCATGGATTTTAAGAAGTTATAAAGATGACTATCTTCATATGTATGGCTTTAAAATATTGGGCAATTTTAGATAATTGAATGAGTGGATCAAGTAAAGTGGGATAATATATAAAATATTGTACTATATTTTCCATTATTATTTATGATAGCTTTGTAATGTGACTCCTTTTATGGATGATTCATAAAATACAGTCATGTTAACACTGAAACTATGCTTTTTATTTTATGTGGACAGCAATTTGTCATCTCTAGCGTAATAGGTGTTAGGAGTCTTCTGAGCTGTATTGATTCTGGATGTCACTTCTTGAAAAAAAAGTCATTTGCAAAGTAACACTTGACATCATCCATAAGGAAACATTTATGCAGAATTTTTAAAAAGTAAACCATGTTTCTATAATCTTTACAATTATTTCTTATACATCTGTCTCATTTTATATGGCATTGGACAATCAAATTTCATTAGAAAAATATAAAATTCAATAAAGAACAATCTTGTGTCTATAAACAAAGACTAAGAGTGGTCAAATACTCAGTTGGATTATCTTAAACATTCTTATATATATATATCTATGAGTATTAATGAAAATAAATATAAACCTAATGAATAAAAGCAGGTATTGACACATATTCCAAGTATTTTAGTCTAGAGACTATCATTTCCATGATCCTTGTCACATGCCATACACCTGCCTCTAATTTAGAATACTTTTCTCCAACTCATCAGCTGGTTTTTAAAACTCATCAAAACATTGAAAAGAAATTGATGATTCTTAATATACCATCTATGTTTTGGTCAACACTATCAGAAAAAGAAGAACGATATCCACAGATTTAGAGAAAATATTTGCAAATCACATATGTTCTAATAGGTTTATTTTTAGAATGCAAGAAGATTTCTTACAACTCAAAATAAAATGAAAAATTATGTCATTTAAAAATGAAATAAGGACCAGAGCATCAAGATCAGTTCTGGCATCAGAAAGAACCATATGCACTATGGGACACACCTAAATTTTAAGCAATTTAAGTCCTAGTTATGAATTTGAACCATAGAGCATCCATTCTTCCCAATGAGGCCTATGCAACGCAATGGCTAGACTAATGTAACCTATATTTCCAGCTACCTTTGCCTGTCTTCACCACCTGCCCTCCACTCTCAGGCTTCACACCTATCACCATGTTGGTGCTCACAGTGTTTCCCAGTGCCATGAAGAGACATGGATCCCTTGGGACAGTCTATTGTTTCATCTGCCTCATCCACTGGCAATGCTGTGGGTCCCAATTTATCCTTGAAAGCATGAAGGTCACTGTTGCTATAAAACTCAGATATTGCCCAGCTTAGATTGTCTATGGCTTGCCTTTTTCAACATTGCTTCAACTTTGGGCAGCAGAGTGTGATGAAAGATCCAATACCCTGTAAACAGGATAAGGTAACATGAATGAGAATTTGCCAGTAATTCAGTACTGTTTTGGAGAAACACACAACTAGAGAGAAGTCAGTGGTTCTCATCTCTGAGCCTATATGTAGATAAATCCTGTATAACAACCTTTGTACCAGTGAATGACACAAGATCTCAGTCTAAATATTTTTCTTTGCCAGGTAGCACCATATGTGAATAGTTGAAGTCCTCTTTAATCACAAACATACCTTAGAATTAGGCTGCCCATATGTACATGAATCTGGATCTTAACCCAGTGTTTGCTGGTCTAGGGAAGCTCTGGGCTCAAGGCACAATGCATCTTGGCGTCACTGATTTCTACAGATATAATATAGAAACAGAAGCTGGTCAGTTTGATTGTGTCCCTGTCTGGCAGAATCCTGCAGTGTATCATCACAGAGCAGTAACTATGTATGAAGTAACCAGGTACACCTAACCCCAGGTGAGATCTGCAGACATGCATCCCTCTCTCTGATACTCTGAACATACTAACCAAATATTTGCTATAAGGTTGCTGAAATAGTGAGGAATCCACAATAAAAGGACCTAGGAAATCTGAACCTGACTGACATCTAGAACTAAAATAGTGTAATTTAAGGAGAGTTAAAATTAAGCAGCCTCCTTAGAATTTCTCGAAAGGCAGAGGCAAATTAGAATCAAATGATCCTCCAGGCACTGAGAGTATATCACATGTCAGTAAACATCAAGATTTGTAGGAAACCATGACCTCATTAAGTATTCAAATTTAGATGCCAGGTGGGGGCAGGGGCAATTTTCTTCAAGGGAGTGACACTGTGTATATATCAACATATCAATCACACTCCAGGACAGGCCTCATAGGCAGGAGTTTTGAGAGAAGAACATGAAGTTGGGTACATATATAAGTGGGGAGAATCTAGGAGGAGGTGGGGATGGGAAATAATATATATTATGTATTGCATGAAATTCAATGATGTGCTTACAACTAGCGCTGGCATTTTCTGGTGATGTTTCCTTCGATATGAAAAAAACTGCACAACTTTTAATTTTTGATGGTCAAAATTTATTACTCACATAATCTAAATCTGCCCAAGATATCTTATAATCAAACCCTCATAGGTGAAAGATATAGAAAATTCTCAAGCACAAACCATTTCGGGGTGCCTCCTTTGGCCTGATATCCAAATTCTTGGTAGAAAAAAAAATGCCATGAAAATTTCATAGTACTGGAGGAATATTCTATCAACCAAAACCAATCCCTATCTTAGCCTTCTTTTATCAATGGTGAGAAGATAAAGACTTTACCAAATCAAGGCAGAGACACTTCATTTGCACCACACCTATTCTAAAATAAATGCTGAAGGAAATTTTTAAACTAGAAGAAGTGAACATTAATGAGTATGTCAATATCAAATGAAGATATCAGATCAGTATAATTATACAAATTCATATTATCCTAATAGTGAAAGTAAGCACATACAACATTCTTACCATTAGCCAGTATGAACAGATTTAAGTAGAGAAAAACTCCAATGCAATAATAGTTGCCAAGTTAAATTTTTTTTTCATTTTACATACCAAAGTTCCCCCTCCCTCCCCTTCTCCCACTCCCACCCACCTTATCCCTCATCTCCTCATCCACTCCCAGGGGATAAGGAAGGCCTCCCTTGGAGAATCAACACAGTCTGGCACACCAAGCCCCTTCCCACTGCATCAAGGCTGAGCAAGGTATCCCACCATAGGGAATGGGCTCCAAAAATCCAGTTCATGCACCTGGGATAAGTCCTGGTCCCACTGCCAGGGGACACACAAATAGATCAAGTCACACCACTGTCATCCACATTCAGAGGGCCTAGTTTGCTCTCATGCAGATTCCCCAGCTGTCAGTCCAGAGTCCATGAGCTCCCACTAGCTCAGGTTAGCCATCTCTGTGGTTTTCCTCATCATGACCCATTGGGTGCCATTTGTAGCTGGATCTTTCCTGGTCCTGCCTGGCTCATTGTCAGGACAAATCTTTTTCACCCTCCAGTCCCACAGCTGCTTAGACCTAACCGAGTAAACACAGGGACTTATATTACTTATAAACTGTATGGCTGCAGCAGGCTTCTTGTTATCTAGCTCTTAAGTCTTAAATTGACCTATTTCTATTAACCTATAAGTTGCCACATGGCTTGTGGCTTACTAGTATCTTAACATCTTCTTGTGGGGGTGGCTGGCAACGTCTCCCCACCTCAGCCTTTCCCTTTTCAGAATTCTCCTCTCTCCTTGTCCTGCCTATACTTCCTGCCTGGCTACTGGCCAATCAGTGTTTTATTTATCATTCAATCACCCACAGCATCCCACCTTACTTATCTAGTCCCTCTTCCCTTTCTCGGACTGAACTCAAGGAGCTTGGCCTAGTGCTTAGCTGTGAATCTCTGCATCTACTTCCATCAGTTACTGTATGTAGGTTCTATGATGAAAATTAGGGTAGTCACTAATCTGATTATGGGGGAAGGTCATTTCAGGCTCCCTTTCCACTATTGCTAAGAGTCTTAGCTGAGATCATCACTGTGGGTCCCTGGGGATTTCCCTAGCATCAGGTTTCTCCCTAACCCCATAATGGCTCCCTCTATCAAGATATCTCTTTCATTGCTCAATATCTCCCCCCTTCCCCAAGTGGCCATCAGGATGCCTCATGTTCCATCCCTCATCCTCTATTCCACCCTCCCAGTTTACCCAGGATATCTTAACCATTCCCCTTCCTTGGGCCATCCATGCATGTCCCCTTTAGGGTCCTCCTTTTTACCTAGCTTCTCTGGGATTGTAGATTGTAGCCTGGTTATCCTTTGCTTTGAATATAATATTCACTTATGAGTGAGTACACACCATGTTTGACTTTCTGGGTCTGGGTTACCTCATTCAGGATGACTTTTTCTAGTTACATCCATTCGCCTGAAAATTTCATGATGTCATTGATTTTTACTGCTGAGTAATACTCCATTGTGTAAATGTACCACATTTTCTTTATTCATTCTTCAGTTGAGGGGCATGTAGGTTGTTGACAGGTTCTGGCTATTATGAATAATATTGCTGTGAACATAATTGAGCAAGTGTCCTTCTGGTATGATTCAGCATTCTTTGGGTATATGCCTAAGATTGGTATAGCTGGGTCTTGAGAGACATTGATTCTTTTTCTGAGAAACAACAATACTGATTTCCAAAGTGACTGTACAAGTTTGCACTCCCACCAGCTGTGGAGTAGTGTTCCCCTTACTCCACATCCTCTCCAACATAAGCCGTCATCAGTGTTTGTTTGTTTTATCTCAGCCATTCTGACAGGTTTAAGATGGTATCTCAGAACCTGCTTTCAGCAGTGGGCATATGATCCAGAATATTGACGACAAAAAAATTAGTGTGATATTGCACCCTTGCTGTGGGATGGTCTGTATGTCAAATCTGTTGCTCTGAGTGGTCAATAAATAATACACTGATTGGCCAGTGGCCAGGCAGGAAGTATAGGTGGGACTAACAGAGAGGAGAATTAAGGGAACAGGAAGGGAAAGGGAGGCACTGCCAGCCACCGCCATGACAAACAGCATGTGAAGATGCCGGTGAGCCACGAGCCATGTGGCAAGGTATAGATTTATGGAAATGGATTAATTTAAACTGTAAGAACAGTTAGCAAGAAGCCTGCCATGGCCATACAGTTTGTAAGCAATATAAGTCTCTGTGTTTACTTGGTTGGGTCTGAGAGGCTGTGGGACTGGGGGATGATAAAGATTTGTCCTGACTGTGGGCAAGGAAGGAAAACTCCAGCTATATACCCTGGACCAAATGGACAGGTATAAGACATTTTGCCTAGGAATTGCAATGTTCACCTTTATTTTCTCACCAGATCATGGAACAACACTCATGATATATGATATGTCATCCACTACATATGATTTCACAAAATAAAAATGTATTGAGATTATGTCAAACATTTTGGGGGATCTAATAAATTTTGGAATCAGACCAAGAAAAACCCTGAAAACTATCTAGATATAGAAATAAAATCACTTCTTCTTAAACAATCAGAAGATCATGGAAGAACACACCAATACTATTAAAATATTTCTTGAAACAAAATGGAGAAAAAAAAATCAAGTACATACAAAAGCCTGTGAGATACAACAGAAGCAGTGCTAAAAGTGAAGCTTAGACATCAGTGCACACATCAGAAAAGTAGAAATATCTCAAATAGATAGCCTCCACTTTAGGAAACTAGAAAAAGAAAAACAACCTAAACCCCAAATAACAAAAGTAAATAGTCAAATTAGAATAGACATAGAAGAAATAAAAATGAAAAGTACAGCACAAAAATCAACAGCAAAGAAAAGCTATTTGGGGAGAAGAATGAGCATCTAGACTAAGAAAGAGAAAACCCAGAGATTAAGAAAATAATATTATAATGGAAAAAACACAAACTAAAAGCTTTGTTAGGAATTATAGTGGAAATTACATTCCAATACCTTTGAAAATGAGAATGAAACAGAAAAAATTTTGGATACATAAACTTTATTCCAAGAGTAGATTATGAAGAAATAGAAAAGACAAAGAGACTCATAACAAGTAGTAAAAATCAGTAATAAAAAGCTTCCCATGAAAGAGCAGATGCACTCCCTTGCTGATTTCCATAAAACAGTTAAAAGCTGGATGAGCACCCTCCCTTTGTTATTCCAAAAGATAGAAGAGGAAGGGGTTCTTCCAAACACATCCTCCGAGTCCAGCATTATACTGATGCCAATCAAACAAGGACAGGAAAGCAAATTTTAGGTTGGGCTGGCTCACTACTGTCACTTCAGGAAGTGGGAGGCTAAGACTTGCCAAATGCTCTGGGTCATCTGGAGCTATGTAGTGAGTTCTAGGCTAGGCTGGACTACAGAGTAAAGAGAAGGAGGCAGGAAGGCAGGCAGGCAAGGAAAGAAGGAGCTGGGAGGGGGAAGAAGGAAAGGAAAAAGAAAAAAAGAATAGACCATATGTGAGATGAATGCAAATGCAAAAATCTTCAAAAAATAATACTGGTAAATCAAATGCACTAGGCTTTTTTCTTTGGGACCAACCATCAGCTCCCAAATCATGACACAGAGACTTATTATTAGTTTTGAATGCTCAGTCTTAGCTTAGCTCTTACTTTAATTTTTATCTTCATCTACATTCCTCTTTATATGTTTTATTTCAGGGCTTTTAACCTTTCATTCTTTTTGTATATCTTACTTTCCTACTGTCTCCATATCTGGCTAGATGGCAGTTGCCTGGCATCTCGCCTTGGGCATGTCCCTTTCTTTTTTGCTGTGGGTATTGCTCTGTATGCTGTGAATGTGTTGCCCTGGTTGGTTAATAAATAAAGTGCTGATTGGCCAGTAGCCAGGCAGGAAGTATAGGTGGGACTAATAGAGAGGAGAATTGAGAGAACAGGAAGGCGGAGGGAGACACTCCAGCCACCACCAGGACAAGCAGCATGTGAAGATGCCGGTAAGCCATGAGTCATGTGGCAAGGTATAGATTTATAGAAATGGGTTAATTTAAGATCTAAGATCTAGCTAGCAAGAAGCCTGAGCCATTAGGCCATACAGTTATAATTAATGTAAGTGTCTGTTTGTTTATATGGGTCTGAGGCTGTGGGCCCCGGCAGGACTGGAGAAAACTCCAGCTTCCAGTTACACTTTTTATCTTCTTTTCAAAGTCTAGATTCCTCTCCTATTTATGCTTTCTGCCTGCCAGCCCTGCCTATCCCTCTCCTGCCTAGCTATTGGCAGTTTAGCTTTTTGTTAGACCAATCAGGTGCCGTAAGCAGGCAAGGTGAAACAACATATGCTTATATATATATATATATATATATATATATATATATATATATATATAAAGCAGCATAACCAAATGTAACACATCTTTATATTACTAACAAGGGCAGCAGAGGCCCTGAGGTCAAAAGGTCAGGAGATCTGCCCCTGTCCTCCACCAGCTGCAATGCCTGGGAGGGCAGGGCCTGCACCTCATCTGGGCAGCACAACAGAACCAATCCTGCTGGCATAGGTGTGGTTGAGCCAGCCCTAAAGTGGTGACCATGGGAGAACTGTCCCCATTACTCATCTGTCATAAGGCGGCATGGATGAGAGAGAGAGATGCTCCCTCCCCTGCCAATCATTGCCCAAGGCAGGTGGAAGAGCAGGCCCTGAGGTTATGAGAGTGTAAGAGCTGGTCCTGCCCCTTATCTACTGCAGCACTCAGGAGAGTGGCTCCTACTTCATGCCTGAGCAACACAGTAGAGCTGGCCCTAAAAGCATGGGTGTGGGAGACCCAGCCCTGAGGGCATGAAAACAGGAGAACTGGCCTCACCCCTTGCCCATCATTGCAAAGGTTGAACTCACCAAAGCCATGCAGGAATGCTCACCTAGTGGTGAGGACAATGAAAACGTGACAGGCTGACCAACCCTGCAACTACCCAGGCCTAGAATCAGGGTTATGGGTTGGCCCACCCCTACATCCACTCCATCTGTGATCTGCTGGAGCACATGAAGAGACTGGTCCTGCAGACCCAAAGTTGCAGGATTTCCACAACACAGGGCAACAGCAGAATAATCAAGAAGAGTCCCAGTGATAGCCCAGCCACCCATAGTGTAGCAGAAACCAGAGGCCTTGAACCATTGACTCTTCAGTGAATACTTAAAATTAAAGATATATGGACAAAAGGGTTTACTGTGTGACTCACTGTGTCACACTACAGCTTCCATGACTAGATTTCTCCCCCTTTTTCCTTTTTTATTTCTTTTTCTCTTAGATTTCATGGGGGGCAGGTTTTAAGGGCAGAGGGTGGATATGCAGAGATGGAAAATAAATGGGCTTGAGATACATGGTATGAAAGATGCAAAGAATGAATAAAAGAGAGAGTTAAAACAGAAAAAAAGGCAGCAGAAACAAATGTAACACACATTTATACAGTTAATATAATGTTCCATAACAATCAAATACATGAGCATATTAAAAAGATTATTCACCATGATCAAGTTATACTAATTCTAGGGCTCAATAGACAAATATTCACAAATGTAAAACACCTTGTCAACAAAATGCGGTGCAAACCATGTATCTCCCTGAATTTATACAGAGAAGGCATGCATCAAGATGTAACATGTTCTAGGCTGGTGAGATGACTCCATCATTTTAGTGTTTCTTGCATAAGCATGAATAACTACATTCAGATACCAGAACCCATATAGAAAGCTGTGTTAAAGGGTTTGTCTGTAACCACTGCTGACAAACAGATATGTCTGACTCAGTAAGCTCTAGGCTCAGTGAGAGAACTTGGTTCAAAAAATAAAGTATAAAGTGAGGAACAAAAACACTAACATTGAACTCTGACCCCCACACACATATGTCCATGACACGAGTACATATAAACATTTTTTTTTAAGATTTAACATCTTCTGATACAGAAAAATACTAAATGAATAAAACGTATCAGAAATATATTCCAACATAATAAATACCATTTATAAAAGTCAAAAGGTAACATTATATTCAACAGAGAAAAGTTAAAACTTTCACACTAAGACCTATAACAAGATAAGAATAAACACTTTTGTAGCTTTGATTCAAAATAGTATCTGAAGTCCTGGCTGGATCATATAAGCAAGAGAAAGAAATAAAAAAAAATTCAGAAAATGTAAAGTTAAATAGTCATAATTCACAGGAGACATAAAAGGCTTTACTGAGAGCCTATTAGAGTAAATGAATTCAGCAAAATTTCAGAATATAAACTAACATGTAATAGTTTTTAGTAACTACTAAAATCAGTAATGCTGTCATATAACTATAACAAATTTGATGAAATTAGTGAAGAAACCAAACTCAGGTCTGGAGAAATACCTCAGCAGTTAAGAGAACTGACTGCTCCTCCAGAGGACCCAGATTCAATTCCCATCACTCATGTGGCAAGCTCACAACCATTTGTAACTGCAGTTGCAAGGGTTTCAATACCCTCTTCTGGATTCCAGAGGTACTGCATGAACTGTGTACATAGATATACATACAGGCAAAATACCCATATACATAAAATAAAAAGAAAAGAAAAAGTAAGAAATCACTCTGATTTACAATAACTGGAAAATTTTTATATATGTAGATATGTATCAGATCAAAGAAATAAAATATGTCTACAATGAAGATTCTACAACATGATGTAAGAAATTGGAATTGAACGTGCAGAAGCACACACATATACATACATCACACCACACACACATACACACACACACACACACACACATGCACACACGCACACTCACACACATATTAAAGATATGTTATCCCTAAAGGTTATAAGAATCATTATTGTTAAAATGTCCATAATAGCCAAAATAGATTACATGTTCAATGCAAGCCTTATAAAAATACAGAATTATTCATGAAACTACCAGTGAAAAAAATCTAAAATTCACATTGAAGCACACACAATAAACAAATAAATAAATAGATAAATAAATAAATAAATAAATAAATACACACAGCCAAAAATGCTGATGTCATCCTGATCAAAATGAACAAAAGCAAAAGCATTACTCTATTTGACTGGAAAATAGCATGGTATTGGAACACACACAAACCTATAGCCTATAGTAAAGAACTCAGCAATACACACACACACACACACACACACACACACACATCTAATAGACCATAATAGTGAACTCAGCAATAGACCCACACATCTATAGCCAAATGAATTTTAACAAAGATGCTAAGAACACTCATTGGATAAATAACAGTCTTTTCAAGAAATTTGTGTTATGAAAATTGGACATGTACATGCAACAAAATGAAATTTTGTTCCTATATGTCACCAGTTTGAAAGATAAATTCAAATTGTGTTAAACATAACACCAAATTATGACACTACTATAAAAACAACTGGAGATGTCTCAAGAGAATAAGACCAAATCACAGGAAACAAAAGCCAAAATAATTAGGGAAATCAGTTACATTAAAAGATTTCTGCACAGTGAACAATCAACAGAATGTAGAGACCCTGTGAAGAATAATAGAAAATATTTATAATGTCAACATTTGACAAGGGCTTGGTGTCTAGACTACATAAGAAATCCAAATATTTAATAGTAAGAAAAGGGAGATAAATAACCCAATTAAAAATGAACAATAGATATTTCAAATAGATAGCTTTCAAAAGAAGACTATATAAATGCTGAGCAGGTAGAAAATATGCTAAGTATCAGTAATCATCAAATAAAATGCAAATCAAAATCATCATGAGATATTCTTCAATTCAATAACAATAGATAGCAAAAAATAAATAAAAGTGCTGGTAATCTGAAGAAATGGGAATAGTAGCACACTGTTGGTGGGAATGGAAATTAGTATGATCATTGCAGAAAACTTTATGGAATTCATCTGTATTAGAGAGAACTACAATACGATCCAGTAACCTCATCTCTAAATTCATCATGCAAACTTCAAAGCCAGTGAGATTGCTCAGTATGTTGACCTGAGTTCAATCCCTGAAATGCATTTACAGATGGAATAAGAGAACTGCATCCCAAAAGTGGTACTCTAACCTGTGCACATCACTGTGACACATGCACACTACTTCATATGTGCATACCCCCCCCCAAAAAAAAGATGAAGAAAACAATGAACAAAAGGAAGAATAAAGTATAATGTACAGGAAATCGAATGGAGTAGTAATACAGTATTAAACAAAATAAGCCAAACACAGAACAACAATGGTCACATATTCTGCTCCCACAAAGCAGCTGAAGGAGGAGAAAGTGAAAGAGAAGAGAATAGTATCCCTGAATGTAGAAGAGTAATTATTAAAGAGTGGGAAATGGAACCAGGGCAGAATTGGAAGCAGGAGGAATAGATGTGAGTGAGTGAGTGTGTGTGTGTGTGTGTGTGTGTCCATGTGCATGTGTGCATACAATCAATGTATGCCATATGCATTTGCAGAAATAGTATAGTGAATCTCACTAAATTATACAATTAAAATATGTTAACAATATGATGGCATTGAAACTGTGTGCAAATACCAGAAGGTTAATACCTTAAATACATTGATTCTGAACCCCATAAGAAGGCATCTTCCTCTAAATATTTACTCTCTGTTTAGTGAGAAATGTCTAGTTCTCCATATGGAAGTCTTGAGTATTGTTGATTATCTTTAGAACATTTTTGTATTTTTGATGCTTTGTTCTTCGTTGTTGTTCATTTATTTATGTTTTGTGGTGATGGCTTTTGTCCATGTTGATACATTTTTATATTAAACTTACATTTTGTATTACTCCTAAACTAAAAGGCAAAATATGTTTTTTATTAAAATTTAAAAAGACAAAGATTTCCTTGAGCCATATTCTGACATTTGTTGGTCTAAAATTTTAATTCCTTCAGGGTATCTTATCCTGATTGCCTGTTTATAAATAGCTTCAGCAAGTATACTAGAGGCTCTGAGTGAGAGCCCTGTGTGTGAGTCTTATATGAAAGCCCTGTGTAAGATTTTTGTGTGAGAGTCTTGAGTGAGATCCCTTTGTGAATGCCCTGGGTGAGAGCCCCTTCAGAGCCCTGTGTGAGAGCCCTGAGTGAGGGCCTGTATAAAAGCCCTGTGTGAAAGTCCTGGGTGAGATTGTGTGAAAACCCTACATAAGAGTCCTGTGTGAGAGACCCTGTGTGATAGCCTTGAGTGAGATCCCTGTGTGAATGCCCTGGGTAAGAGCCTTGAGAGCCCTGTGTGAGAGCCCTGAGTGAGAGCCTGTATAAAAGCCCTGTGTGAAAGCCCTGGGTGAGAATTGGTGAAAACCCTACATAAGAGTCCTGTGTGAGAGACCCTGTGTGATAGCCTTGAGTGAGATCCCTGTGTGAATGCCCTGGGTAAGAGCCTTGAGAGCCCTGTGTGAGAGCCCTAAGTGAGAGCCTGTATAAAAGCCCTGTGTGAAAGCCCTGGGTGAGAATGGGTGAAAACCCTACATAAGAGTCCTGTGTGAGAGACGCTATGTGAGAGCCTTGAGTGAGATCCCTGTGTGAATGCCCTGGGTAAGAGCCTTGAGAGCCCCGAGTGAAAGCCTGTGTGAAAGCTTTGTATGAGAGCCTTGACAGCCCTGGGGGTGAGCATTCAGTGGGAGCCCTGAGTAAGAGCCTGGAGACAGAGCCTTGTTGTGGAGTCCCTGTGTACTTGTTGTAATCTTTCCCTTCTTGTCTCTTTGTACTTGCTGTAATCTTTCCCTTCCTGTCTCTATCAATCCTACTTCCTTCCTACTATCACAAAAAGCAAATGCATGCATACATACACACACACACACAAACCATACACAAACACACACACACACATATACTCTTTCTCACACATACCCACAGACCCACACAGACTCTTTCTCACATACACACACACACACACACACACACACACACACACACACACAAACCCAGAGAAAGAGTTCTTGCCTAGACAAAGCATTATGAGCAGGTCTGGATAACTCTTCTTGCTTTGTAAACCAGTTTCAAAACTTCTCTGCTCATAAGCATTTCATTCCTAGCTAGCAGTATATCACCTTAGGCCTAATTATCTGTAGTAGCCTACTCAATGGGATTCTAATGGAGAAAATAATAGATGGTATCTCGATTTAAAGGACCAAAGAACAGACACTAGCAGATATAAATCCAAATCTTACTAACCCAAAGTCTTCCATTAGCCCCAGACATTTGACCTTTACCATGATATTTTTGTTCATGGGACAGATGCAGATAGCAGAGAAAAAGAGACTGTACATTGTCTACAAGATTTGCAATAAGCAGTTAACGTTAAGGAAAGACCCACTGTCTACAAAAAGGCGGTGGAGGAAAAGCTGAAATGGATTCTCTCGGTGTATCACAGCTTCCAAGACCAACCAGTGTTTTCTCATTACCTCTTCCAAAGTGGGAAACTAGATTGACCATTTGCCTCAGAAAACTTCAAGGCAATAGATTTCTGATCTATTACGAATGTGGGCAAAGCATATTCAAAGGTGGTTTTAAAAGCTCTTTTTATCCAAGGGGGATTGCCAGTGGTTTCTATCCCTCTTCTAGGTGTAGGGCCTACTAAGTGTATAGCAGCTGCAGTCTTCATGGTCATAGACTACATTTGAGCTATGTCCATTCAGGTCTGCATTCTTGATGACCAGGAATAATGGTTGAGAAAATAAGGCTGATCAACTCAGACCCATAGTAAACTGCAACTGCTCCTGAAATAATGAGCTTTTTGTGGGTAGTTTATTATTTTGTTTTTAGCCTTGTGTCCAGTTTTATTCAATGTGTACATTCAATTTTATTATGTGACTTTAATTCAATTAATCCAAGCTATTTTAGATTGCTAGAGTTGGGTCATAAGCTATCTGTCTGAAGTCTGCTGTAGTAAAATGAGTGAACTAAATTTATATGTCAAATTATAGTTATACTCTTTATTTATTACCTTAATCATTTTCAGAGAACATGGAAAAGAATCCATGGTGAATATTCTAGAAAGCAGGTGACTCTAAGTTCTATAAAATTTTTCAGGTACAAATGTGGTTTAGGATAGGAAAACAGAAATAAAAAGTTCTGGATCTACCTAGAAAAGTATCACAGAACACACAGCTCATTGCAGTCTAAATATGCAACAGAGCTGGTTAACAAATTAGACTAAAGAGGACATCCTATAGTTTAATAGACACAGAGGTGTGCTCTTGGGAAGACAGCTTGTAGACAGTCTTCACATGTGTGGTTGTATGAGAGGTTTGCTTCACAGGGAAAACTGACCTTCTGCTTACAATATTTTTGAAGTCAAAACAAAAGGAAAATAATTTAGTGATCTAGGTTAAACTTTTGGTAGCTAGTATTGTTAAGAACAGAATAAATCAGAATATAGACTTATTTTTTCTAAAAGCATATATAAGTGGTTTGGGTTTAAACTGAAGATAAAGAAATGCCTCCTATTGAAGTTAATTAATAAAGAAAAAATACAGTTTATCCAAGCACAAAGTTTACATGTTTTTCTCAAATAGCTTTTGCATAGTGAACCAAAACAAGTACCTGCCAGATAGTCAAGGTGGTAAAGAAATGCTGCTCCTTCAATCTGTCTTAGTAAATGACATTAAAATTTATCAACTCAGAACTTGCAACCAATATAATTTTGCAAAAACTGTAAGATTCAATTCTAAGCTAAAAGAATGCTTAAAAGAAAAAGTAAATGAATATCATATTACATATTATAGGAATCATTCATCTTGCTGTTTCATTTTATAACTATTTTCAAAGTTTGAATTTGGCAGATTGTTTCAAAAACAATAAAGGCTGTTAGGAAATAAATCTAGTAATTATAGTGTTTTAAAAGAAGATATGATCCTTTTCCTTAAGAGTTCAAAATCCAAGAGCAAATCAAGTTAGCAAATTCTATACTGATGTCAAAGGAAAAAAAAAACAGAGTAATGCCAGAAATATAAAACAATACACATAGCTGAGGAATACATGAAAAACAGAGTTAGAGTCATTGCTAAGGAACATAGTATTTGATGAAGAGTTTTCCAAACACAGATGGGAGATAATAGACTGAACAGAAAAAAACAAAAAACCCACAAATGCTTGAAGGAATTGAGGACTGAATATGTGAGAAAAGCATGAGGTAGAGGCGCTCTAGAGAGACACTGTTCCAGCAAGGAGTGGAGAAGATTAAGGAAAGCCAGACTGAAAGAATGCTGGCTAGCGTGTTTGGACTTAACAAGGTTTGGAGAGAATCCATGTGTGAAATAGTATTCCTGGCTGCAGCCTGGGATTTTCCTAATGTGGTGATTCTAACACATCCTTTCTAGGGATCCAAGTATAAGAGTCACAATACATGGCCCTTGGAAAGCACTGCCTGACATAGGGACTTGAGTATCTCAGTGAACCCACACAGAATTTACATGGGAAAGGCCAACTGCATCACTTTTCTTTATCCATAAATGATTTTTTTTAAAGTGTTTGAGCAAATTGTAAGACCAATTGTAAATTGGAGAGGAAAACAGTAATTTTCCAACCCCTCCCAAGTCCACAGACCTTGCCCTGTCCATTGGAGAATGGCTAGCGATTCTTTCAGTCCCTAGAAAAGAGAACATGGAGTGCACAGATAAAGCAGGCCGTAAATTTCAGTGCACAGCTATCCCCCAGATTGCCATCTACATGACAAGACAGAGCATTCCACATGGGCACCATTCATAGCAAAAGTGAGTCTCACCAATGAACACAATAAGGAATGTGACAAGGACAGTAAGAGATGCTGTCAGCCATGTGGCCCCAGGACAAATAATCTTAATCCTAAAGCTACATCCAATTAACAAAGCTCTTAGAAGAAGTAGATGAAAGAAGGGTTTTCAACAAGCAAATGACATTTAAATCTTTAATTGGCAATAATTGCAAAGTGCTATTTTAAACACAGGTTTGTCTATATATGTATGTATGTGTTTGATGTGTGTGCATGCCATGATGAGTATGGGGCTTGGATGACAACCTTGGGGACCAGTCGCCATCTTCCATGTTGTATGAAACAATGCTACTTCATTGTTCATTGACTGGATGTACCATGACAGCTGGACTGCCACCTTTCAGACCTTCTCCTGTTTCAACCTCCCTATTTCACAGTTAAAGTGGGACTATAGAGGTGTGCTGCTATGCCTGGATTTACTGGGATTTTGAGGATTTGAACTCAGATCTGCATGACAACCATTTACTCTCTGAGTCATCTTCTCATCTAATATTTCCTGTAACTTTTAAAAACTGTTAAAGACTTTGGAATAGCTCTGTACTGTATATATAACCAAAACATCTTAAAGGATACAAATTTTAGGAGGCAACTTGTGTGTGTGTGTGTGTATTTGAGAATCAGTGACCATAAAGACATAAAGACAGGAGATAAATAACCTACACTTTAAGACAGCAGATTTACTAATTAAAGATCAGGAATAGACAAGTGTAAGAACATGTTTGAGATTAGCAATGCAGAGTACTTTGCCCTCTGGGATAAACTTTATATTATTTATCATATAAAGTGGATGTGGTAACTGTTTTGGAAACTGTTTCAAACTGATAGAAATAATGATGAATATATATTATAATATGTAACTATTATATTATTTTTAATCCTTTAAATTTATTCTAAATGTAAGATTTACAGAGGAAGAAGAGACAAGTTTTGTTAGGTACTTCATATTAATTTGTGAGGGAATTTCCTTGAGAGTCTAGAATGCTCAAGGTGAAATGCAGAATTAGGCATGTTCAAAAGTTCTATCTTTTCATTATAGTTTTATTTGGCTTTTTAAAAGAATTATCAACACCTAGGATATCATGAAATCATAGTTATACTCATATAATAAGAATTCCTCAGTGAAAATATTATATTAATACTTATTTTTTAGAAACTGTGTGAACAATAGGAAGCTAGGATGATTTTCAGTAGTACAGGAAAGCAATTATGTGATTACAAATATCTATTTATATATTTCTATCAATATCTATATCCTTTTTGTGTAGTGAGATAATTAGTATGTAAATCCAGGACTGTGATTTAGCTGTTTCCTCAGGATTGAAACATTCCCTCCTGGAATGCAAAGGGTAACGAAATTTGCACTTACAGGAAATGCCTGAAATTTACAAGATTCGCAAGCCTCCCTCTTCAAGGTTATAGCTGCAATAACAATTCTAGGAAGAGGGGTCTAATTCATCTAGTGGCCTAAAATTGTGCAGAATACTTCAGGGACATAGCTTTCATGAGTCACATCCCATTGCCTACTCTGGGTAGAAGCTTGTTCACATTGACCCAGAAAAAGCAATACGTAAGAATGTGTGTGTGTGTGTGTGTGTGTGTGTGTGTGTGTACCTATTTTTGAATGTCTTCTTATTTCAAAGCATAGGATAGTTATCTATTACTCTATCCACAAACTATATTCCTTCAAATTGTCATTTTGATTCAGTAGAGGTGGTAAAAGTTCTGACTAATCATTTCTTTTCATTCATGTCTATTTCATCTAATAGACTATTTAGATGTAGAATATATTCTTCACCAAGAAGAGATCAGTTTAATGACATTGCATTAAATAAGATTTGTTCCTTCTTTGATCACTATTCAGATAGTACTTTGCATTAATACAAAATCATCTGAAATACTGAAGACTGCTTTTGTGATGATGTAACAGCGAGGACTGCATATCCATTATACTCTGAAATTCTTGTTTTTAAAAATTTGATATCAATGTAAAAAAAAATAATAGAAAACAAAACAATCTTAAAAAAAAAAAAAACTTTATACTATGTTAATAAATAAAAAAAAAAAAAAAAAAAAAAAAAAAAAAAAAAAAAACAAAAAAAACAAAAAATTTAAAAAAAAAAAAATAAAATAAACTAAAATTTTAAATAAACAAAAATAAAAAAAAAAAAAAAAAAAAAAAAAAAAAAAAAAAAAGAATCAAATATAAAAAAAAAAAAAAAAAAAAAAAAAAAAAAAAAAAAAAAAAAAAAAAAAAAAAAAAAAAAAATATTAATAATAAAAAAAAAAAAAGAAAAAAAAAAAAATAAACTTCATATAAGTTAGGGATCTGAAACTAATCTCACTAATACAAAAGAAGATATTCAAAAAAACTAACTAATAACTTTAAAAAAAAATAAAAAAAAAAAAAAAAAAAAATAAAAAAATTAAAAAAAAAAATAAAAAAAAATATAAATAATATATAATATTATAGAAAACTATAACTTGATTCTGATGACACAGCTGCTTTTGACTCACCCATTCTGTTATTCATTAAACTAGAATGGGGTACAATCAATTTTTTGGCTTGTCATCACTACTCTGGGGTAAGTAGAAGCTTGTTCACATTGACCCAGAAAAAGCAATACGGTAAGAATGTGTGTGTGTGTGTGTGTGTGTGTGTGTGTGTGTGTGTACCTATTTTTGAATGTCTTCTTATTTCAAAGCATAGGATAGTTATCTATTACTCTATCCACAAACTATATTCCTTCAAATTGTCATTTTGATTCAGTAGAGGTGGTAAAAGTTCTGACTAATCATTTCTATTCATTAATGTCTATTTCATCTATAGACTAGTTAGATGTAGAATATATTCTTCCACCAAGAAGAGATCAGTTTAATGACATTGCATTAAATAAGATTTGTTCCCTTCTTTGATCACTATTCAGATAGTACTTTGCATTAATACAAAATCATCTGAAATACTGAAGACTGCTTTTGTGATGATGTAACAGCTGAGGACTGCACTATGCCCATGTATACTCTGAAGATGTCTTGTTTTTAAAATTTGAGTATCAGTGCCCTATTATTCTTCATCTTAAAAATCATGCCATTTACTATACATGTCTAATAAATAAATTCTGTTAGATAATTCCTTACAAAAGAAGATATTGTCTTATAGAATATCTATAGTGTTAGGGAAAAGAAAATATAATTGAAAAACATGACTTGTTTAGATTATAGAGTGGGAATAAGTTCCAGGTATAATTTTTTCAATGTAAGAACTATGACTTATAGCATTCAACTTACTATATTTTCTATTAAATTACTTTGTAATGAATAATAAAGAACAATATGGTTTATATTTAATTCATATCTGTGGACTTGGGATGTGAGCGATCCCTGTGGTGTTTGTGTCTATAATAGCCATAAATAGCAGGGTAGACCTGGTTCCTAAAGAATGCCATTCATAAGGATGAGTCAACTGTCAGAGCAGGTGCATGGTCAATGCTAATTTGGAGATATCATTTCTGGTACCTATATCCTACATTTGAGCAAATGCCAATAAGATCCCTTTAAAAGCTTTACTGTGATAGTCTCAAAGATAGACAGGATGGCACATCACTCTTCCTGGTAAAGATCAGGAGTAAGAGGGAGCAACATACAAATACAATGAAGTTAGTACTTGATCACAGAAACTGTGAAGAAACCTATCAGTTAACTTCCTCTGCTTGAATTGTGGGTATCTGTCTACTGGTAAATGTGACACTATAAAACGTTAACTCTATATTTTACATTACTATGCTGGGGTGTATTGGTCATACCTAGTCCTTGAGGGACTAATTGAGGAGACTGTGCTCTCAAAACTTCTCTTTCATTTCCACTATTAACTTTTCAATTTGTCTAGTAGTACCTATTACACAAGAAAGGCAGTATCATGATCCAACACCTCCCAAAAGATTTCATGAAAAAAAAATGTCACCTAAAATACATAAACCTTATTTTTCAAAAGCTTTGGGTAAATATTAGCATGCAATGACCTAGTATCAATCTGCAAAATTCATAAGATTCTCCTTTTTAATTGGGGGATTAATCATTGTGACCATATACACAGCTTTAGTCTTGCCAATGAGCATGCTGATGAGAAATTTTATGTATAATTATATTGCCTCAGGTTTTTCTGCCATTTTTTTTTAACTTTTCAATTCTTTATATAGTCTATGTTCTTGATGATTTTTTGATCATAGTATTCACTTCCAAAACCAGTACCCTTTCAAAAATGAATCTTTACCATATCATTCTGACCAGCTGAGAAGCACATTTTTTTTTCCTGGTGTGTGTGTGTGTGTGTGTGTGTGTGTGTGTGTGTGTGTGTATGCAAACACATGCACATATGCACACACACACAAATCTGCATACATGCTCATTAGTCATTTTCAAGCACAAAGTTATAATTACATCATAAATTAAATCAATATAGACTCTTGATATGAACATAGATACCTATCTGAGTTCCAGATCTTCCACCTGTTCCTTCAGAAAATCATACAAAAGAAATAGAGATCTCTCTTCCCACCCCACTTTTACTGAAATGTGAATATATATGTAGCACACATATGGCAAAATTTATGCAATGGGTGTGCAAATCCATGAGAGTCTGTAGAAGGTGTGAAAGAGAAAGTTAGGAGAGAGACTTGGCAGCATCATTTTTGAAAGTATGAGAGAAATATACTTTCTGTTGGTGAAGAGCAGACTTAGCGATACAAAAAGACTTGTAGCAATATTTGGCAATATGAAAAGACACTTTCTAGACAAGCTTTACCAAGAAAGCAAAAGTTCAATTACATATCAAATCTATTCAAGGGTCCAAAAAACAATGAAGCCATAAGGAATGTCAAAACACATAAGCAAAAGAGTGTTTCCAGTGTGTGCCTCTTCTATGTATTTGTTACATCTAAAGTATACAGAACATAGCCTGCCGTATATTAAACCTGATTGGATAAAGCTGTGAGTCAAATTATTGGCACACATATTTAAAGTAAGAAAAGTAACATGCCACATAAATACAGAGAAATGAAACAAGCAATAGATACAATCTATAATGGAGAGTCAGCCAGAACCTTGATGGGGTGTGTGCGTGCGTGCGTGCGTGCGTGCGTGCGTGCGTGTGTGTGTGTGTGTGTGTGTGTGTGTGTTTGAACTATGGATGTTTGTAGTGCATAACAAGATCCTTAGACTGCATTCCAACTGGAATGAGAATCTACGGGAAGGTATTATGCCCATGAGACCCTAATCTAAGTAAACAAAATGACTCTGTTATCTGTCTGCATATTTTGGGATGGTGTGGTGGTTTGAGTAATTGGCCCCCACAATCTCATAAGGAGTGGTACTATCAGTGGCTTTATTGGAATGGGTATGGCCTTGTTGGGTAAAGTGTGTCACTGTGTGAGCAGGCTTTGAGGTTTTCTTTGCTCAGTCAATTTCCTGTTGCCTGCAAGGTGTAGGACTCTCAGCTACTCCTCCAGCACCATATCTGCCTGCATGTCTCCATGCTCCCCATCATGGTGATAACAGACTGAACCTCTCAAAGTGTAAGCAAGCCACCCAATTAAATGTTTTTCTTCATGAGCTGCTGTAGTCATGGTGTCTCATCACAGCAAGAGAAACCATAACTAAGATAGACAGTAAAACAGCATTGTGACCACTGTGTCATCCCTGGGGTCACTTCTGTAACCAGAGAAAATCAGGATTTATTGATGATTGGATTGAGGGAAAGAAGAAAGGAATTAATAGAATCCTGTGTTTGGGCTTATGAAATGAGGTATAGAATAGCTCTATGTTGGGAGAAACAAATTTAGGACATGAAATACAAAGTGCCTTCCAAGGAAAGACAAAGAATAAGTAGCTAATGTATGTGTGAAACTCAGGGTAGAAGCAGGGTCAATACAAAAATAATTAGCAGTCATTTGCATATAAATGATATTTAAGCCCAAAGAAATAAAGGAGAAAAGAAAGGTCCAGTAAATGACAAGAAATAAACATTGAAATGTTGAAATGGGAACTTAGCCTAGAATCATTCCAACATCCAGAAACCGGAGGATTTTTAAGACAAAAATTTTGACAGATTAAAACACATAGACAATTAATTAACCTTAACTACAGGTGAAAGCATCTAGATAAAAATAAGTCTTCTTGTAACTATTTATATCAAATATAATTTTTGAAGTGCTAATCTTATAATTATTAAAGATTATTCACTGGAATCATACTTTTCATTTCAATAAAGCAAAGAATGTGAGCAAATGTTTTCCATAAGCAGCAATCACAAAAACCAGGAAAATGTACATTTTGTCAGTTATAAAAGAAATAGAAAAACAATACTATATTTTTCATTAGTGAGTAAAGCGATTTTGCTTAAATGAGAACATTCAAAGCTTGTAAGATTTTGGTGAAACTAATATAATTGAACACAGCTGTTTGTTCTGAAACGAACAATACATAGTGAAAGACAATATGTTCATCTTATTTAACTCAGTAATTTTACCTTTGGGAATATTTAAACTGAGACTATAATTACACAGAAAAGGGCTACTCATGTAAAGAACCAGATTTTCATCACAATATCTTTTAACTTTTAGAAATTAGAGAAAATCAACATAATTACATATAGAAAAGTAGTCAAATCAAGGATTGGGTGTGTAAAGTGGGTAAATACCTTTAAACCATACACATGCACAAAAAATCATTCTACATAATCCCTGGAAATAGGCAAAATGTAATAGGATTTTAGATGATTAAATAAATACCACCATACTGTATTTCTAATAATCAATGGGTAAACTTGGGGTTTTGTTTTTGTTTTGCTTTGTTTTGTTTTTGGTCTTTCTGTCAATGTTCTCTCTTTTAAATTTTAAGATTCTATGGGATTTATGTTCTCCTTTTCTTAGTATGTACCTCTGCCATTCTAACAAGTGACCCCCTTTCTGGGTGAAGTTCAGGCTGATGACTATGAGTTAGGATGATATCACCTCTGACAGACCTTCATTTGTGGAAAGTCTCCCACCAAGCAATGACTCACAATAAATACCCAACAAGACAGGGCTGATAGAGGAGCTTTATGAGCACACCTGAGGTGACAAAATTAAATGACTGTAACAGAAATCATTCCCAAAGGACTTTTCTTATGATTATTAAAAGTTGTTCATTGAAATATTGATCTTCATTTCAACCACAGCAGGAAAGTGTGAAAAGTAGGTAGGATTGAGTCCAAGACACTGGAAATTTGAAAAAACAAAAACAGCAACAACAACAACAAAAAAAAAACCTCTGAGAATAGAAGAAAACATGCTTTAACCTGTGTCCCAATGTTTTATAATGAGTTAAGTATAGAAGCTCTAAAACGCTGTATTGACCTGAAAGATTCTTTGTTTGGGGTACTGATATCTATTAATATATGAACAAACTCATAAGGTAGTATTACTGGTTGTGAAATTAGACTAGTATACTACTATGGTTTGAATGAGAATGGCCCCCATAGGCTCATGTGTTGGAAAGCTTTGTCTCAGTTGGTAGAACTGTTTGACAAGAAAGAGGAGGTGTGGCCTTCTTCTAGAAGGTATGTCACTAGAGATAGGTTTTAATGTTTCAGAAGAGTTGTGTCACTCCCAGCGTGCTCTCTGCCTCCTTGCACTTTGAGGTGTGAGCTCTCGGCTATTCCTGTTACCATATCTTTGCTCTGTTTTCATGTACTATAACCTTCTGGAACTGTAAGCCCTATTAAACACTTTCTTTTATGAGTTGCCTTGGTCATGTTTTTTTATCACAATGGAAAAGTAACTAAGACAGCTAGTTTTCTGGGACTCATACGCTTATGTCAAATAACTTTAATGACAACTTTAATATTCACTGTGAAAAAAATAAACATTTTACTTCATAAGAATTTTTTTTGAAACTCACCCCCTCCAAATCAGAGCACAAAAGATAGCACAGCTTCAGAAGTAGCATTATCCCCAGGACTAGAGATATTCCTGTGTGGATTTCAGCACAAACAACAGAGCGTTGAGTTATTGAGCATTCCTGTCCCACTGCAGGTGGATAATAAAAGGAATTACCTGTTTCTATATGCATGCTTTGATCAACACTGAGTTAAATTTCTACAAAGATCTACTGATTGCTGAGAAGTTGAGTGAAGTACTGTTTTCCATTGTGTTGTTTGAAAGTAAATAATGCCCAACCAACCACATTTAAACCAAGTCAGTCACCACCAAGTCAGTAAATCAAATGCAAAAAAATACCCTTTCTCAATGTTAAACAGAGGCTAGGATTCTGATATATCTCAAGATGGTATTTGAGGGGTGCCCAGGGTTCTGCTGCACTTTTGTGGAACCTTCTGAACCAAAATGATAGCTGTGTGTGTGGTAGAGGACAGTTGGAAAGTGCTAGTATGCATTAGAAGAGAGTGGTCAGATAAAATCTAAACAGGCATCCTGGATATTTGAATACTAAGAGTAACACAGTATCCCCAGCAAAGAGGGCTCCACAACTTGTTAAGGGGAGGAGAACCATTGAGGACAGCTTTAGGTGAAAGAAAACAAAAATCTGCATACACAAAAAATATGGCATCATGAAAACACTTAAGTAACAGATAAGGGACCTGGGTCCTGAAGAGCAAGCTGATGCTACAGATATTCTCTACAGATCCCAGCAGGTTCATATAGTTTTTTCATCAGGGACCATGCTGAGGTGGGCTATACTGTCTGAGCATACTGTTCTGAGGATCAAGGTTGCATTCTTCTGTCTTCAGATGCTAATGGACTCTTTTCTATACTGCCTCAGTGGACAGCTATCTAGAGAGATAATATGGCAGCAGGGAAGCAATTAACAAGCAACTGTGAAGAATTTTGTACAGCATAAAAGTAGTCTGAAATTCAGAGGCAAGCCAAAGTCATTTTCATTTCAAATTGGCATTTACATAGTCTGTACTTCCAAAGCATGAACTGAAACAGGCCACTCCACACTTAAGTGCCTCAGGGTCTGTGCTGTTGGAGATGACCACAGTTCACTCTGAGCACAATAACTCAGAAACCAGAAGTGCCAGCACCTCCCTCCCCAGCGCCATCACAGCCAGGCTTCTGTGTCAATCACAGACTATAGAAGTGTGTCTGGAGTTAGGAGAAGATCTCACTGAGCCTTGTGGATCTAGAACCTGCCAGTGACTTTACTTTCCCTGCACAATGTAGGAAACATTTTCTGACTCAGTCCAAAGCCCAGAGACACGTATGTCTAAGTCGGGAAATAACAGTGACTGCAGGTCCCAGGAATAACATGAGCGAGTTACTCTCATGTACCCTGCTGTGTGGGGACCTGTGTAGCCATAGCTTGGTAAAGTCGATACTGAACCTCGGGGCTCTGGGATCTGCCAGTGATTGTCAGCAGCTGACAGGAATCCAGCTCTAGTAACACAATTCCAGGAACATGGAAACAAACAAATACAGCCTTTACTTGCACATGACTGGTGAGATTTCTCATGAAGATCTAAAGGATGCAAAGGACAGAGACTTCGGTACCTGGGCATTGCTGGAGCCTGACCTTACAAAAAACAGAGGGAGTTTCTAGCTGTGTTTTTCATCTCCAGGTTCAGTCCATAAACTTGGAAATAATTAGACTTGATCTAATTCACTCATTTTGCAGATATACAAAAACTCAGTTACGCAACCAAAAATTGTGACATATCCAAAAAAAAAAAAAAAAAAAAAAAAAAAAAACCCTAAGATGCCTCAAATACATCTTAAAATAAAAATCTCAGTAAAACTTAGTGAGGTGAAAAAGAATACAGGCAAGTATACCACCAAATTAGAAAAGTAAATCATCTACAAAATAATAACTTTAATCAACAGAGCAAAAAATACAGTAGAGAGCTTCTACAGCATATTTGGTGATGGAAAACTATTTCCATAGTTACAGGACAGTCCAGTGAATTAACACTAAGAAGAAAAATATGAAGAAAAAACAAAACATATGAAAATATAATAAATATGAAAAAACAACAAAAAATAATATGAAGTGTAAGAATCCAGAAGATGAATGAAAAAGAAAAGGTTTAAGAACCCTGTTTTATAAAATAATGCCTGAATACATCTCTTATTTTCCAAGAGCTATATTTCCAAGATACTCAAAGAACCCCAGCCAAATTCAGCTAAAACAGTGGTTAATGAGACATATTATCATTAGTTGTTAAAAATTCAAAGTAAAACACACACACACACACACACACACACACACACACACACACACACAAGGATCACGAGACTGGAAAATGGAAATTGGGAGGGTAATATCAGACAAAGCCAACTTTAAATGAAAAACTGTTTGAAAAGAGAAAAGGCAAGCCATTGTGTATTTATAAAAGTATCAAAATAACAATAGCTATGAGAAGAATAAACATATATATTACCTGATTTACATGTTTATATACACGTAAACCTGGTACTCTCTACATAGAAAGTAAGTACAATTAAATATCAAGGAAGAGGTATGCGTGAACACCACATAAAATTGGTATTGCACACATCTAAAGCCAGATCTCAAATAACCTAACAAAGTACCTCAGAGACTTAGGAAAACTATAACAAACCAAATGCAAAGGGATTGTAACAAATTAACTTATAATGATGATAAGGGCAGACATAAATAAACTAAAAAGCAAAACAACACTAAAATCCAACAAAACAGAGTAGAAAGTATAAACAAAACTTTAGCTTGGGTAACCAAGTAAAAACAATGAAGGCCAAAATAAATGCAATCAAACATGAGAAATAGACATTATAACTGATGCTAGATATGTACAAAATATTATATAGTACTGTGAACAATTACAGGCTTTGAAGAGTGAACAACTTTGTTTAATTATTTATTAAGATGTCCATATATGCATATGTCTTGATCTAATTCACTCATATTCCTTCCTCTGATATTCACTATTACATTTCCCTCCCAATTTTAAGTATTCTTCTTCAAAAAACCCACTCAGTCCACTTAGTACTGCCTATGTGTTCATAGGAGTAGGACCATCTACTGGTGCATGGGTAGTCTTTCAAGGGCCACATCTCTGAAGAAAACTTAATCTCCCTTGGAGATCAATTTCCAATAGCACCTCAGACAGGGCCTTCATGAACGCCCCCCCCCCATCCATGCTGGGATTTTATCATGCCTTGTTCATGCAGTCCCAGCCACTGTAAACACATGTGTGTAACTGTGCTGCCATGTCTGACAAATACCGTTTCCAAGCAAACATTTACCATCTCTGGCTTTTACAATCTTACTTCCTCTTGCTCTATGATGGTCCCTTAGCCTTGTGGGGAAGGAGTGTGATATAAATGCCCCTTTTAAAGTTGAGTACTCCAAAGTCTGTTACTCACTGCATGCTTGTAGCAGGGTCCTTGGTGTTATTCCCTTTGGGGGGATGGGGGGCCAGGTAGGCGCAGAGTCAAACCACACAGACTCCAGGAGAATGTCAAAACAACAAGCTCAGTTTATTCAGGAAGAGGCAAACCTTATATACCCTCCACCCTACCCTGGGGGGAGGTCTGATGAATATGCATCTGTTGGTGTGACATGGCTGCCTCTCATTGGTCCAGGTCATCTCCAGATCATGTTTCTGCTGTTATTGCTATGGTCCTTAGGCAGACCCAGGCTGGCTCTCAGTATCTTTTTTACTTGTTTGGGCTGGATGGCCCACAAGCCTCTTAAGGATGAGTCATCCCACACATGCTGACCTGTTGTGGATCTCTATATCAATGTCAGCTACTGAAAAAACAAACAAACAGAAAAACAAGTGTCTCTGCTGAGGGTCAGGAAATGTGTTAATCTAGGAACATAAAGATAAGAACTTAAAGGGCCATTTAATACTATGTCCATTAGCAGAATAATTAGGTTAGGTTCTTGTTGTTATTTGTTTTACTCTTTTGGGGGCCCACCACCTAGCTCCCAAATAAATCACACACAGAGGCTTATTCTTACTTATAAATGTCCAGCCATAGCTTGGCTTGTTGTTAGCCAGCTTTACTTAACTTAAAATATCCACATCTATCTTTGGCCTCTGAGCTTTTATCTTTTTCTGTTCCTGTATACCGTTTCTTTCCTTCTTACTCCATGACTGGCTCTGTAGCTGGGTGGCTGGCACTGGAATCCTCTTCCTTCTCTGGCTGCTTCTTCTTCTCCTCCCAGATTTCTCTTCCTGTATATCCTCTTTGCCTGCCAGCCCCACCTATCCTTTTTCCTGCCTTGCTATTGGACATTCAGTTCTTTACTAGACCATCAGGTGTTTTAGACAGGCACAGTAACACAGCTTCACAGAGTTAAACAAATGCAACATAAACAAAAGTAACACATCTTAAAATAAAACTCTACAAAAGGTTCTCCCATCAAAATGTGACCTATCTTGTCATGAGTTTTGGACCCAGTTAATGGTGTCAGGCATGAGTTCCATCTTATGGAGTTGCTTCTAAATCCAATCATAAAATAGTTGGTTGGTTTTCCCCATAAAACCCATGCCACTGTCTTGCCATCACAGACATTACTGTATCTTCCAAGGTTCACAGCTGAATAAGAATGTTGATTAATTTTCTTCCTCAGGTAGCACATATAAAAACTTCATGCACTATGGATGCTAGGCAGCAGGATGAAGCTTCCAAGCCAGTAATGTTTGAAGGGTCCAATGGACCCCACTAACCAACAACTCAAAAAGAATTAAGCCATAACTAGCAGTGAATTTTTGTGTGATAGCCAATGGCATTTGGAGACAGCATTGACATTCCACCCATTAGAGTGTAACTCCATTTAAAACCCTTTTCTGCGTGTGTATATTTCAGGAAGCTTCTAGAGTGGTAGGTTTTCATGTGGGATTTTCACAAGTACTTAGTGTTAACTGTCATTCTCACACTCCCCCTGATCTGTCTTCCTATTTCCCAGTCCATTTAATAAGTTTCTAGACCAGTATTCTAAGTTCTTTCTGCATACCACCTGCTTTCTTTACCCACTCCCTAGGTATCTACCTTTAGACCCTTACTAGTATGCTAACATATATGGGTACTCCACTTTAAATACATATATCTAAAGTTTCAAAGTTAGTAACACATATGAGTAACACAAAAAATTCTTTCTGGATCTGTTACCTTACTTAATATAACCATTTTGGGCTCAATTTATCTTATAATTTCAATTTCTTTATATCTAAATAGTAGTTTCTTTTGCAAATGTAACCTTTTCATTATCCATTTATCAGTTGATGGACATCTAGACTTTTTACATTTTAGAGTCATTTAGGTCATGTGGTAGATATTTTTCTAGCTTTTTGCAGAACCCACACTGATTTCCATGGTACAAATTTCTACCAGTTTGTCCTGACATAATGATTGTATAAGTGTTTACCTTTTTCATATCCATGCCAGAGTTTGTTGCAATCTGACTACAGTATAATGAAATCTCAATGAGATATTAACTTGTGGTTCCCCAATAGCTAAGGATGTTAAGCATTAAAAATAATTCTCAGCCATTTGTATTCTTTTAAGAACTCTTTGTTCAGATCCATAGCTTACTTCTTATTTGGGTTGTTTGTTTTCTTGGTGTTTAAGTTTTTTAATTCTTTACATAATCTACAAACTAGCCCACTGCCTTATGAATAACTAAAAAATAACTTTCACTTTCCATAGCGTAACCCTTCAAGTGGTGGTGTTCTTTCCTATACATAATCTTGTTAGTTTCATGAAATCCCATTTGTCACTTGTCCCTCTTAATGCCTATGCTACTTTTTTATGCCTATAAATTTAAGTATAGTCCTTATTTTTGTTTCTATCAATTCAGGGTGTCAAATTCCTGAGTCAAGCTGACTTGAGCTTTGCTATGTTGAGAAACAAAGTTTAGTTTCATTCTTCTTTAGATAGATATCCAGTTTGGTGAGCACCGCCATCAAAGACACCATCTTTTCTCAAATACATTTTGTGGGCTTCTTAGAAAAAAAATCGGGTGGCTATAGATAGGAGTGTGGGTTTATATGTGGGCCTTTAATTCTATTTCATGGTCAATGGATCTTGTTTATGCCAGTCCCATGCTATTTGTCATTATTATATCTCTGTAGGATTTCACTTATTATTTTATGTACTTATTTATTTGAAATATATTTTGTTAATTTTCAAGGCTATTGTAAGTGAGATTTGCCCCTTATTTCTTTTTTAGTATGTTTCTTGTTGGAATATATGAAGGACATGGTGTGTGTGTGTGTGTGTGTGTGTGTGTGTGTGTGTGTGTGTGTGTGTGTGAAGTTTGTAACCTACTGCACTGAATGTATTTATCAGCTCTAGGACTTTTCTTGTGAACTCATCAGAGTCTCATAGTTGTATAAAAGTATCATTTGCAAATAAATATATTTTAATTTCTTCCTTTCGTATATTTATCCCATTTACCTCCTTCAACTGTATTATTGCTGTAGGTATTATGTAAACTTTAAGTATTATGTAAAACAAGTATAAAAGTATAAACTCCTGAATGTATACAATCTATGAATGTTTAATCAGGAATAAATAGTAAATCTGAATAGATTCACAGTGTACAATAAGACTGTTGGATTATTCAAGATTTTCTTGCTAAAAAAGCCCAGGATTCAATGTTCTTACAGCTAAATTCTATAGAATGTTTTCTAAATATTTATTTATTTTTATTTCAAGTGTATGACTGTCTGCATGTGTATGTATGTGCTGCATGTAACTGGAGTAACAGTCATCCTCACACTACCATGTGGGTGTTGAGAGCCAAATCTGGATCTTCAAGAGCAGTAAGTTCTCCTACCTTCTGACCCCTCCCTCTAGTCCCTCCATCCAACATTTAAGTATACAAATTCTTCTTAAATCATTCCAAAAGAGTAAAATGGAAGGAATTGTGCATCATTTCATGATTCAACACTCATAATAAAACCCATAATACTACTATAAAAATAACAAAACAAAACTGCAGATGTGTATTCCTACTAATAAATTGTACACATTCTCAATACTCAACATGGTGCTTTATGAGTATGTTCCACATTTACAATTTAAGAAATGCATAAAATTAATAAACCTGTCAACAGAATGAAAAATTTTAAAGTATAAACTCATGTCAGTACATGATAAAGACACTCAGTAATATTTAACATCCTGCCATTTAAAAAATAAAAGGCACTGAGACAAAATCTGCAATAAAGATATTGCAAAATTTAATATATAAGAAAATTCTTCAGCCTAAAACTATGAACTTATTACACCAAACCTAGAGGTAACACTTGAATGCACTGATGTTGACAAAGAATTTTCAACTGGGCTCCAAAAGCACAAACAACAAAACCAAAATTAGACAAGTGGGAACACACACACTAAAAATTTTGTTCAGCAGAAGAAACAAGACAAAGAAATAACTTAAAAAACCAGGAAATAGATTTGCAAATGGCACATATTGCAATGTCACATCCTTACACATTGTGGGATACATAACAAAGTAAAAACCAACCCAGAATATGTAAGGAGTTCAGAGGGAGAAACAAAAGTATATTCTATTAAAATATTTTAAAGAAATTAATACAGACTTACAAAAAGAAAATGCATAAACAGCCACCGAACACTTAAAAAAATGCTGAGTTCACTGATCATGTTGGAAATGTACATCAAAACCACAATGAGATTTAATCTTGCCCCAGTTAGGATGATTATCATCAAAAGAAAAGAAATAACAAATGTTGGCAGTACATGCTGACACAGAGCAATAAAAACTCTGATATATTGTGTGTGGGAACTTAAATTAATAAAGGCATTGTGAAAAATGTATGGTGATATCTCAAAAACTAAAAATAAAACCACCACATAATTCAGCAATCCTACCATTGGATACATATCTGAAGGAGTTGAAATCTTTATACCAAAAAATATGCTCACATTCCCATGTTTATTGCAGCACTATTCAAAGTGACCAAAATATGGAACCAATCTTGATGTCTTTCACCAAAAGACTCGGTAAGGAAATGTGGTATATTTATGCAGCTGAATATTACCCACCCATAAAAATAATGGAATCCTGTTGTTCACAGCATGTCTGGAACAGGGGAACATTATATCGAGTGAAAGTCAGACACAGGCAAATACTACATGTTCTCATTAATGGATGGAAGCCAATAATTCAAGAGTGTAGAAGTAAAGGAGTGGAGAGAAAAGAAGGGGATGGGAGATGGGTTTGCAAACAGAAATTACCAGACTTTTAGGAACTGAGAAAGAGATCAGAGGGAAGAAGTCCTAGGTAACAGGGTGTGTGGACATGAGCAAAGCATAATGTATAGAGATATCAAAATGAACCACATTGACTGGTATAATTAATATATAGCAAGTCTACAAATTTAAAGTATCAAAATAAAGAAATAATTGAAGTACTGCTGAGTACTACGTATACCATCCTCAAGAATATCACAGTGAGTCGATGAGATTTTTCAGTGGATAAACATGCTCGTTGTCCAGCCTGTTGAGCTGAGTTCAAGTCCCAGAACCCACAAGACAAAAAGAGAGGATGGACTCCCACAGGTTGCCCTCTGACTCTACATGCTCACTGTGGCATATGTTACCCCCATACAACAAATAATAATGTAAAATTTTCATGTAAAAAGCATTATATTAAGTGACAAAAAGGGCAAACATGAAAATCATATATTATCTGATTGTTTGTGTGGAATATTAGAACAAGCACTACATAGGAACACAAAACAAATTCCTGCTGGCAAAGTATATGTGGGGGCATGGAAAATAGCTGCCTACTCAAACTAGGTTTTCTGGGGGCAGTGAGAAAGATCTGGAACTAGATAGCAATAACTGTGTAAATTGTGAATTTCCCACATGCCACTGAATTTTATATTTTAGATGAGATCAAACATGTGCAGAATGGTATAAACAATAAATAAATGAAAATGTGATGAACAAAACCACTTTAATTTTTATTTTTAAAAAGACTGCACTGTTGAATTTGAGGCTGCTTAATCTCTAAGAAATCATACTATGTATTATTGGAGGAATCTAAGCAGAAGAGGAAGGTGAAAAGAGCATATTCCTAGTTCTTATTGCTCATGTGCGGAAGATTATCAGGAGCTGGGAATTGGCCAGACCTCCATATTCCATAAGCATTGGGACTGAAGTGAGTCCTGGGGCACTTTGGTTTTGACTTTTTGCTAGGGCTGCCCCTCAAGCAGGCTACAAGAAGTACTAGGACACAAACTTGGAGCAGGACACTGTCAGGCTGTGCCTGTTAAAACCCATGCAAAGCCAGTGGCCCCATCAGGAGCTGGAACAAGCTGCAGTAAGGGATAAAAGATGTGAAGTCCTACAATCTCAAACTATTGCAGGCTTCAGAGCCCTTGAAGGGCTTATTCCAACAAGTACTGCTGCTGGATGACACTCCAAAGATAATCATTTAACATGTCTGCCTCTGGACCAATGTAGAACATTTTTTTTTAATCAAGTTTGTAGGTGATATGATGCTGATAGCTGAAGACTACACTGAGAAACAGTCCATGAGACTCTACTCAGTGCACTGCATTCCTGCCAGGTTAGTGAGCCAAATTCAGCCAATTCTGCAGTTCCTTCTAGTGTGATCCATTCTCTCCAGGCCACAGACAACACTTTCCTCAGTAGGCTTGCTATAAATTGGCTCTTCTTACCAAAAGAAAGAGGCCAGAAGATGGTAATGGAGCTTTGCAAAGAGTAACACCATCGTGAACTCTGATTCAGGTGAGGGCTTGGTACCAACTGTGTGTGGAGAGTAAGGCTTGCAATAAGAGTGACTGCTGACAGCCCCCAGAGTGTGATGGGAATCTAGACAACCAATAGTCTCTCTCTTGTATCTTAAGTCAAAACAATCTCTTCTGAGGTTATTTGTTTTCTTTCATTCAACTACACAAGGTGATATTTTTATGAGATGAAAATAATCTAAATAAAAATAAAATCCTTTTAAGAAGTTGACTAGCAATATAACAAGCTCTATGAAGAATCCATTATGTTATGTATAATCTAAACTATTGAGCATAGTGTGCAAATGATTTCTGGAAGTGATACGCAAACTTGGTATAGGATATAGGAACAATAAAGAGAAATCATTTTTCTTTTAGATGTAAGTCTAGTCTTGTCAACTCAAGATTTTATTTTACTTTGTTTTATCATCACCTACCACATGTTGCTCCCTGGACTTCTGGACTTCTTCTTTTTTTTTTTTTTTTTTTTTTTTTTTTCTTCTTTTTTTTTTTTAACAGCAAGAAGGATGGTTTATTGTGCGTGAGTTACACTTGGCCACAAGTGAGAACAGAACTAGTCCAGAATGCCATAGGTCCAGGGCAAAGAACCAGCAGGACTGTTTGGGTTGTAATGAAGGCAGTCAGGTCTGTCAGGTAGTCTCTGTGAACAGATGGTGATATTCCAGGTCCATTGAGACTTATAGCGACTAGCACACTGTCCAACAACTTGTGCCAGAGTTCCAGCCTTCAGCATCCCTTGCTTCTGCTCCTTCAGCCTTTGTGGGCTCACAAGTTGGTTTACTCAGACCTCTGCCTCATCTTTCTTTTCTCTTTTCTGAGCATTTGCCTCTCCTCCCATTTTTCTCTCATTGCACAGGAGTTTCCAGGAAGATGGCCTTGAGGCTAAGAGCAATCTTACTTTTTTTTTATTTAAGAATTTTTTTATTCATTTTACATACCAACTACAGATCCTCCTCTCATCCCTCCTCCCACCCCCAGCCTTCCCCACACCCCTAGCCCACCTCCCATCTCCTCTTCCAAAAGGTTAAGACCTCCCATGGGGAATCAGCTAAGCCTGGTACATTCAGTTGAGGCAGGACCAAGACTCTCCCCCCTGCATTAAGGCTGAGCAAGACATCCCACCATAAGTAATGGACTGTAAAAAGCCAGATCATGTACCAGGTATAGACCCTGATCCCACTGCCAGGGACCCATCAAACAGCAAGAAACTAGACATCAAAATATCACATAATCCAATTAAAAAATGGGCTACAGTTCTAAACAAAGAAGTCTCAACAGAAGAATCTCAAATGGCCAAAGACATTTAAGGAATTGCTTAACATCCTTACTCATCAGGGAAATGCAAATCAAAATGACTCTGAGATACAATCTTATGCCTGTCAGAATGGTTAAGATCAAAACACTGTTGACAGCTTATGCTGGAGAGGATGTGGAGGAAGGGGAACACTCCTCCACTGTTGGTGGGAATGCAAACTTGTACAGCCACTTTGGGAATCAGTGGGGCAACTTCTCAGAAAATTGGGAATCAATTTACTTTAAGACCCAATGACACCACTCTTGGGCATATACCCAAGGGATGCTCAATCATACCACAAGGACAGTTGCTGAACTAGCAGCATTATTCTTAATAGCCAGAATCTGTAAACAATCTTGATGCCCTCAACCAAAGAATAGATAAAGAAAATGTGGTACACATACACAATGGAGTATTACTCAATTGTAAAAAACAATGAGCTCATAAAATTTGCAGGCAAATGGATGAAACTAGAAATAACATCTTGAGTGAGGTAACCCAGACTCAGAAAGACAAATATTTTTAAAAGCATCCTAGGAGCATAATTCTTCACATTCTGTAAAAAAAAAAAAAAAAAAAAAAAAAAAATGATCTCTTAGGAAGTTTTTATATTCTTTTGAAACAGCTAAGACATGCATCCTCAAGTCAGACCATATCATTTATTTTGGAAGACACCTGACTAAAGAAAACCTAAGATTCAGAGGTAGAGAGAAATATCATGAGGCACATCCTATTAAAGATATTTTCTAAGAAGTTGCTCTTGCTGACCTTGAGGCTAAGAGATAATACCTTTGTGGCCCAAAGTGTAGTTCTATTTAATTGAATCAAAATTATAGTAATTGAAATTATTACAGGATGAAAGAAGTCAAAAACACAAGACAAGAAGATTTCACATGAGGCAGAACATTTGGATAAGACCCACTCTGGCATTCAATATGTATTGAACACCCATCTTGAACTAAGAACTTTGCTAAGTACACCAAAGTGGAAAGGTGGTTTTAAAAATATTTTTGCCCTCTGGAAGTTTATCGAGTACTGTGTGAGATGATAAATAAGCAAATGATTCTAACAATATGATCTAGATTTGAGAGCAAATGTAATTGATTTCATTTAAAATATGTTCTTTCTGTATTGTATAACAGAATGCTAATTTCTGGAATAAGTAAAGCCTGTATGCATGGAAAATTTATTGTCTAGTACAAATAATGATGATATTTGTATTAGTGAAACTTATACACACAGAATTAACTTTATGAACATAATTCAAAATCACTATCCACCCCTATCTTTTGACGTCTCCTGAATGACCCTTTTTTCACGCTGTTTCCATCTGATGTAAGCTGACATTATAGCAAAAGGTGGCAAGATTGAAAATATAGAGGGGAGCATGAATTTATAATAATAAAAATGTACTGGTATATCATTAAATATAAATTTAATCACTTAGTCTTCTGAAGTTTCTGTTTGGGAGACAGGAAGGGTAGAAATTATGAACTTACTCTGCTATTTAAGACCTAAAAAAATAAATCAGCCCACAGCTACTATGGGAACTGGAAGAAGACAAATAAATTGGATGCAATGTGTAGAAAGAATAAGGCCCTAGAATGGAATTTTTTACAGTGAGTAATTTCACTTGATTCAAAATGTTCATTGATTTAAAATGATATTTAGGATCTATAACTTCTGCCTAGTTCATATCAATTTTTAAAAGATAAAATGTTAAAAATAAGCACCAAGTATTAAACAGTACTTAATATAGTTATTACACTGTGAGAACAGAGAAAGAGATGGACTAAATCCCTTTCTCTTTTTTTCTTTGCCTTCCTCTCCTGTCTCTGTTTTCTCTTCTATTTCCCCTCCCTAGCCACCTTGTTCTTTATTAAGATTAATAAATTAATAAATTAAAACATTTTTAAAATTTTTTTAAAATCAAGTGTCAGTCAATCGCTTCAGAATGAGCTGTTGTGTTAGGTCAGGTGACACTTACTCCATGCTCTGAAGGACAGAAAGCTTTAAAAGGAGGGAAATTGCCCAGGTAAGAATTAGCATGAGTGAAAATGGGGACTGATGTGGTCCATTTTTTGGGCTCCCCAATGGAGCCCAACCTCAATGACACAGGATGTCTGCACTTTGTCACACTTCCAGAAATGTTGCTACTTTCAGATCTTTTGGTAAATAGATATTCCTTCCAAAAACATTTGTCCCAATTAAAGAGGCAATGTAGCAGTCAAAAACAGTGAGATAGAATTAGATGGTTCCCCTTTAACACCCATCTAAAAAAGCTATAGAACTTAAAACATAAATGCTGAGCAGAAAAATCATGAGAAAGTTAACTGTATCAAATACCTTATTTTGATTTTTTCCTCATAATTAACCCTGAAATCACAACAGGGAGACTATTTTAAGACTGTGTGTCTCTCTGAAGGCATCTCTAAAGCCAACTGAAGGGGCCATAATGACATGACGTTGGCATAGTGTGGTCACCCAATTGGGTTTTTCTTATCCTATGAGACAGGGCAAGGCAAGGAGGGGGTAGGATATGGGTGGAATCTTTCATTTCTTTGAATTTCATAATAGATAATTCCAAAAGGTAGATGGCTGTTCTAAATGTCAGCTTTACCTTTTGTTGATTAGTTCCTAGAATAATCTTTTCATAAGTGCTACCAAAAGTAATAACATGGTATTTTATTTCATACTGAGAGCAAATTGTATAGAGTAATTATGGAAGATGGTAAAGATCTTGGGAGTAACCCAAGGACCAGGAACATATAAAACTATAGGATAAGGATATGAATGTATCATATTTAATATTTTTTAATTCATGATTTTTTATTAACCAATTAATTAAAATTTCCCAGACCAATCACATCTTCCCTCCCTGCTTCCTTTCCCCTAATCCCTCCCCTACCTCACCCACTCCCTCTCCCTTCCCTTCAGAAAAGTGCAGGCCTTCCATATATGTAAGCCAGCCACAAAATAGCAAATTGTAGTAAAACTAGGTACCTCCTTTCCTATTAAGGTTGGATGAGGCAACTCAGCAGGAGGAAAGGGTCCCAAAAGCAGGCAACAGAGTCAGAGAGTCCCACTCCCTCTGCCAGGAGTCCCACAACAAGACCAAGCCACACAACTGCAACACATGTGCAGAGGGTCCTGACCAGTCTCATTCAAGTTCGAGGTCCAGTTTCTGTGAGCTCCCATGAGCCCAGGTTACATAACTCTCTGTGTTTTTCCATGGTGTCCTTGGTCTCTCTGGCTCCCATAATCCTTCTTCCTCCTCTTCTACAGGATTTCCCCGGGTCCGCCTAATGTTTGGCTATGAGCCTCTTGCATCTTTGTCCATTAGTTTCTTGGTGATGCCTCTCTAATGACAATTGGAGTAGACAAGGATCTATGAGTATAGCTGAATATCATTAGGAATTATTTCATTGATTTCTTTTCTTTTTTGTCAGTTATATTTGGTTCTATCTTAAGCCTTTGGGCTGTCCAGCCTCCGGGTCCTGGCCCTCCAGGCATTGTTAGGGGTAGGTTCCTTCTCACAGTATGGGTCTCAAGCTGGACCAGTCATTGGTTGGCCACTACCATAATTTCTGTGCCACCTTTACCCCAGCACATCTTGTAGGCAGGACAAATTGTAGGTCAGAGGTTATGCGACTTTGTTAATGTCCCAATCCCTCTACTTTCCTGCTTGCAGGAGATGGCTTGCTCAGGCTTTGTAGCCTCCATTGCTAGGTGTCTTTGCTAGGGTTACCCTCATAGATTCCTGGGAGCTTCCATTGCACAAGGTTTTCTAGCTCATCCCAAAGATACCCCTGATTCTAGTTGTCTTTCCCAGTACTCTCTCCATCCCTCCATCCCCCCCCACCTGATCTTACCTGTTCCTATACCTACCCCCTCTCCAGACTCCCTGTCCAGCTGTGATGTCTATGTCTATTGTACTTCTCCCTGAAGTGAGATTCATGTGCCACCACCACTATCCCCAGCCTTCCTTGTTACTTATCTTCTTTGGGTCTGTGGATTCTAGCTTGGTTATCCTTTACTTTATGGCTAATATCCACATGTAAGTGAGTATGTACCATGTTTGTCTTTCTGGATCTGGGCTAACTGACTCAAGATGATCTTTTCTAGTCCTTTCCATTTGCCAGCAAATTTCATGATGTCATTGATATTTTTTTAATTTTTATTTTTATTTTATTTTATTATTTATTTATTTATTTATTGCTTTTTCGAGACAGGGTTTCTCTGTGTAGCTTTGTGCCTTTCCTGGAACTCACTTAGTAGCCCAGGCTGGCCTCAAACTCACAGAGAGCTGCCTGGCTCTGCCTCCCCAGTGCCGGGATTAAAGGTGATTGTTTTTAACAGATGAGTAATACCCCATTTGTAAATGTACCACATTTTCTTTATCCATTCTTTGGTTGATGGACATCTAGGTTGTTTCCAGTTCCTAGTGTTTACAAATAAAGCTGCTATGAACATAGTTGAGCAAGTGTCCTTGTGGTATGATTGAGCATCCTTTGAGTATATGACCAAGGTTGGTGCAGCTGCTCTTGAGGTAGATTTATTCCCAATTCTCTGAGAAATCACCATATTGATGGTCAGTCATTTTCTTAACCTGATGTCAGCCTGGATCTAAAACCAATGGAGGCTTGTAATCACCCTAGATTGAAATTACTTTGCCGAATGGGAACAATTAGCCCATAATAGGAACCAAAGCTATCCCTCAATAAGGATCAATGATCTCATGAAAATTGTATTGTCCCTCATGTGGACAGAACTCTATAATCAACTCCAATAACAGGACTGAAATAACAATCAACAAACCTACAAGCTGACGCAAACTGTTTAGTCATATATGCTTTTCATCTCTCACCTTAATCCATCCTCTACTTAAACCTATGGTTTGTGGAAATACACCCGAAAATGGACTAAGATGACTGATCTTTACATCACAATGAGGCCACAGGACTAAAACACTTCTCTATCATTTCACCATTATTTCCTATTTACTTTCTTTGGGAAGTAGTCTGATCTAATTTCTTGGAACACTCTCCAGTTACATAAACACTGGAATAGAAAGACAGAAAGTGACTTGGACAGCAAAACCATATTAAGACAGGTGCTGTTTACAAGATATATATATAAAGAGACACAGTAACAAAGTAGAACTGATACAGCATTAAAACAAAAGTGAATGAAAATTTGTTGTGCAAACATCATAAACAGTATATTGTTTCAAAACAAGGAATTTTGCAGGGAGTAAAATCAGAAATTGACATTTCAAGAACTTTCAACTCAACAATAACAGAATACATTATTTTCAAGAAAGTATAAAGCAATTACAAGACATTCTGTAGTCTCTGCTACACAGTAAATTTCAACAATTAAAAAGGACTGGTATTAGTCAACCAGGAATAATCAAGTCTAATGGTTAAGCCTGTAGTTAATAAATGAGGTAAAAGGGAGCATGAGAGGAGCTAACTTTGATCAGCCAATTCAGCAGAAGGGATTGTCTATAAAATGTTGCAAGGTAATTGGGAGGGTGGCAAATCTTGACTGTGAATCAAACTTCATCAAACTGTGTGCTTTAAAAAATGCTTTAATGTATATGATTCAATAAACTTTGCTTTAAAACACAAAGTGGTCTGTCACTGTTGCCATGTACACATCTAATTTACTGTTGCAAATCAATGGAGTCACCACCATATACATTTATTCCCCCTCCCTATAGGGACACCACAACTACCTGCAACTTCTGAGAGTCTCAAAACTTTTGCAGTCAACAGTTTCACAATGTTGGTAAAAATTGCTGGATAATAAAATGCAGAAGATTCCTTTGTCTTCACAAAAAATGATAGACAAATCAAAAGATTGTACTTGCATATGTTTAATGAGTCTATCATTGATGGAAGTTAAAAAGCACTCATATTTAAAAAATCAGCTCTGTCCTAGGAAATGCTTTATGTGCTTAACCTTATAAACCACCCATTTTTTACAGAAATGAATTTTCCCCACTTCTGACTATTTCAATTCCTCCTTTTAATTATTTGATTTATTTTTAAGATATTTTATTTTGATTTTTATCGTGTGTGTGTGTGTGTGTGTGTGTGTGTGTGTGTGTGTGTGTGTGTTTGTGTGTAAATGCCGCCATGGAACACTGAGGAGGGTTTCTGATCCCCTGAAGCAGGTAGCTATGAGGATCTGGCTGGGGTGCTAGGAATGTAAAAGAGCAATAAGTGCTTTGAACCAGTGAGTCTTCTCTCCTGCCCCAATAATTTGCATTTTTTTCTCCTGCTTATACATGCAGGGTTTCTGAGAGACCATCTCTTTTGAAATTCCAGTATGAATTAAATGATTTTTCCTATGTGCTCCGACTCACTAATCTTCTTTCTAGGTTAGTGGGGAAGGGGCAAACAAAACAATAACAACAACAAAACCAGAACATAACAAGACTAGCAGCCAAATTTTCAACAATTAATAATCTTGAGAAACTAGCTCACATAACCAACTCATCTTCAATATTTCCTTCTGCCACATTTGAAAAGACAAACATATTGATTTTAAGGTACAATTTGCATAAATTTTATTATATTGTTGGCAATTTTGGGTTCAAAATGTCATTATAAAAGCAAAACTAAAGATACTGAATTTTTTAAATTTGCAGTTACTTAAGCAATTGGGTTATCTATAATAGATCACTGTAGAGTTGGCTGCACATATCAGAAGATTCTTTATCCTTGGTTCAATCAAACTGGATAAAAAAATATATTTTTTTTAAATAAGTCTATGCAGGATAGTCTTTCTGTTCTTGCTACTGTTCTTTAGACACTACAGTAGAATAACTATTAACAAAACATTTATATTGTATTTGGGCAATATAAGTAATCAAAAGATAATTGAGAAGATGCAGAGAGGTTGTGTAAGTCCCATACAAACACAGCCTTCCCATAAGGACCACCTATCATGGGTACTTGTTTCTACAGGAGGTCCTAGAGATAACCCCTGTGTATCCAGAGGATTGACTATAAAGACACACTTTCGTGAGTGTACACATGAATGTGCATGCGCACACACACACACACACACACACACACACACACACACACAATTCTTCTTGGCGTTCCTTGGTGTTTGGCAAACTTGATAGCTGTTTTTCCATCCAGGTACTTGATTTAGTTTCTGAGTTCAATCCCTGAAATTGCATATCACAAGCATAAAATAAAAATTTTTAGTTTTCTGTAATTAAGTATAAAAGAATAAGTATGGTGTCTATATTTGCTATAAAATGTAAGGCATAATTAAGAAGTTTAATGAAAAAAACTACAGAAGAGCTATTTTTATGACTAAAGGGGAAGTCCATTGCATTGCATTACAGTGAACTTTAATGAAGTGAGTGTACCGTCGGAGCTTAATTCATATTACAAATTTGATCTTATAAGGTGACTTAGTCATTCACTGAGAATTATTCCATTTCCCATAATATTAAGAGCAATAATTAAATCAGCAGCGCTGGTCTCTAAGGAGTGAACACAGCAAACTGTTTTAGGCACTTTAGATAATTTACTTACATCAGGTACTTAACAATGCTTCATTATTTTAAGCACCTCCAGTGCTGTGCTGTTACAATTTTCATCTTCTGTTATAAATATTTCTGCATTTAATTAGATCTTAGTTTCTTTTTTATTCTTTAACTACTATAGTCTGGTTTAAGGCAATTTCCCTCTCTGTTGCCCTAGGACAAACATAATCGCCACTTTATTCTTCTAGAGTTGATACTGTACAGAGTATACCAACCATCCAAATTTGGGGGCTATAAATATTGTTCTCCAGTTCCTTGGTCAAATCCCATGTGTTCTTTAACATGCTCTAATCATCTTAAATAGTTCCAAACTTGCAAAGGGCAGAGACAAAGTAATCTAAGGCATAATTCAAGAGTAACATGCTAGTTGTAAGGAAATTGATTTAATAAGCAAGTTGTAGAATTCTTGCTGACTACTCAGACTGAGTGCTCTAGATGATGTATCCCCTCCTCCTTGGTCCTCCTCCTCCTCCTCCTCCCTCCTCCCCCTCTTCTTCCCTCCCTTACCCTCTGCCCCCTCATCCCCCTCCCCTCTTCTTTCACTCATAACCATTTCCATGTTGTGTATCTAGGTACAGGAGTAATCTGTCAACTCTATGCTTCAGCGACATCCACTTTTCTCCAGCTCAGCCCTGGACTTTCTCAGCTGCTGTCCCAAGGGATCCATTCTTGAACCTGTTCAGACATACAGATATATGAGAAAACTTGCCAAGGTTGTGGGACAGATTTTTGGAGGCAGTGGAAGAGTCCATCAAAAGGTGATATATATACAACATGCACTGAATTGCTCACAGGATTTTAAGGTTAATTGGATAATTTATTGTATTTCCCTGAAATAAGACAATGAGCAGAGAGAGAATTTTTCTCAGACACTTGAAATCCCAGATGACAGAAAAATGGCATTTACTCCACTGCCTTTTATGCTTCCCAAGTGGTTGTCAAAATGGAGGGTGTTGATTTGGAACAGTGGTTCTCAACCTGTGGGTTGCAACCCCTTTGGGGGTCAAATAACCCTTTTATAGGGGTTGTAAATCAGATATTTACATCACTATTCATAGCAGTAACAAAATTATAGTTATGAAGTAGCAATGAAATAATTTTATGATCGGGGTCACCACAACATGAGGAACTGTATGAAAGAGTCGCAGCATTGAAAGGTTGAGAACCACTGACTTAGAAGAAAAACGTAGTGTAAGGACATTTTTGTTAGAAAGTTGCCTTCATTCCTTACTGTGGAAACACATAAGTGAAACTATTTAACACTGTTCCAAAGTAACACATTCAGTTATTTGTCTATGTTGATCACATTCACAAAATCACCACACCCCCAATTCTCACACATCTCGCATGATCGTGCTATAAGCACCGATTACCTGATAACCTTCTCTGATAATGAAGGATGCTATTCAGTTAAAGGTTATCAAAGTCAATACCATGCACATGGACTTGGTTTCTGGAAGTACAAATGTAGATGAGCTATTTTGAAAGACTTTGCTATTATAATTCTGTAGAATGAGTGAAATCCTGAATGAATGTGGGTTATTGATATGGGCATGTCTATGTCAAAGACCCCGATGCCTCAGTTCAATGGAGTGGCACAGCCTCCCTCGGGTGAATTTCAGGAGAATAGCAAAGCCTTTCTCTGATCCAAAGGCAAATACAGATAGTGTGGGGAGAAAATGTCCACCATAGCTTTCTCCCTGTAGATATTTATGGCCCGAAGACTGCCCTTCTCCAGAGAGTGTGCCTACCAAGATTAGCCAAACCTGCCTCTTGTTCAGCTGTATGAGATGACCCATCTCCCTGTTCAACTATATATAATACACACTCCAAACTTTCCTGGGCTGGAAGAAAGGAGCCTGGGAGTTTCTACATCAGAGAGTCTTAACGATCTGATCCCCACATTTCCATATGTGTGCGCCTGTCAGCTCTTTATTCCCTCATCAGCCTGGCCAGGGTGCAGGACCCAGGCTGTAAAAACATGTGGCACATCACTACCCTATTAATGTCAGCATAGAAAATGAAGTAAAAGATATTGGTGGACTCATTAAAAATATGAAAAACTCCACAAAGGGTAAAATTTATGCCACGCCAACAATAAAAATAACAACAGAACAATGAACTAAAATGACCAATACCCTATGAAGGGTGTCTTCCCTTGAAAACTTTTCATCTTTCTTTTAGGCTTAGATCAATACAAATTCTGGGTTCAGCATTAACAAAATGAATCTTTTCTGGCAAAAAAACATTAGCAGATCAAATCTAGATTTCTCACAAATTAGGTTCAATGAAATACAGCTATGTAAAAACCCAATTAGGAAATATACCACGAGGCAGACTCAGCAGAAACTAAAAAGGTAATAACTTCAGACATTCAAAGAATTTAGATAATGAAGTTATCAGAAAACTAAAACCTTAATATCTTCAAGAGAAAAACTTTCTTTAAGAAAATATCTAATAATAACATTACAAGACTGATTTTAAAAAAATAAATAAAATTATAGAATAAGGGGTGGCTTCTTGGGTGAAGGCACTTTCCACACGTCTGATAATCTGACTTTAATCCCCAGAACCCATATAACAGTGAGAACTGACCCTAAAAAGTTGAACTTTGACCTCAACATGCATGCTGTGGTGCATGTTCCCATACACATATCATACCCATATGTACACATTAATAAAAATAACTTAAAGTTGTTAATTTCTAGAATAAAAAATTTAAAGTAGGTGTAGTAGCACACACCACTAACCTTTTTAGTTGGGAGGCTGAGACAGGAGGATTGCCCTAAGTTCCAGATCAAGCTGGGCTATACTGGAAGACCTTTTCTCTAAAATAATTAATTTAATGGACAGATAACAGAAAAATGAATTTTTTATTGGAGAATTAGAAAATATATCTGAGTAGGTACTGTAAATCATATTTCACAGATACAAAAATAGAAAATGTAAGTTAATATTAATTAAATTAAAGAATAAATAGAAAGTATTCCTCCTTATTTTAATATCTAATAATAAAGGAATAATGAGTGAAGCTCATATGAAACATACCATGAAAGTTATTTTAATATAGCACATGGTACACAGCATCCATGTACATAAATTTAATATTCTTAATGCACCAAAATGTAATGATTGCTGTGAGGGGGTTTGAATCTCAATTCTTACCCTGTCATGGCATTAATAAGCAGTCTGGTCTGGGTTTGACTTGCTGTCCATCTGTAGAGAGAATGTCATGTAACAATGCTCTAGAGCAATGGTTCTCAACCTTCCTAACTATGCAATTCTTTAATACAGCTCCTCATAAAATCACTTTGTTACTACTTCATAACTATAATTTTATTTATTTATTTATTTATTATGTATACAGTGTTCTGTCTGCATGTAGGCCTGCTGGCCAGAGGAGGGTGCCAGATCTCATTACAGATGGCTGTGAGCCACCATGTGGTTGCTGAGAATTGAACTTAGGACCTTTGGAAGAGCAGCCAGTGCCCTTAACCAGTGAGCCATCTCTCCAGGCCCATAACTATAATTTTGCTACTGTTAAAAATTGTGGGGTAATGAGCTGGCTTTCTGAATCCCATTACCTATAGTGTGACACCTTGCACAGCCTTGATGCAGGGGTAGGGGCTTGGACCTGCCTCAACTGAATGTTCCAGGATTTGCTGACTCCCAATGGGAGGCCTCACTTTTTTGGAGGAGGGAATGGGGGATGGGTTGGGAGTAAGGCTGAAGGGCGAGCAGGAGGAAGGAAGAGAAGGGAATCTGTGGCTGTTAAGTAAAATGAATAAAATATTTCTTAATAAAGAACAAAAAAGAATTGTGCTGTAAATATTTGATATGTGACCCATAGGCTAAGAACCATTGCTCTAGAGTAAAGGAACAGGATTTCACTGCTTTTTCTACCACTTACATAGATGTCCATTTCATCATTCATAAAATAGAGATAACCTCACTATTCTCAGACTGAAATGATTCTTGAGACACTAAAACTGTTTGTATCCTGTAGCATGCTGTATACCTAAGGACATAGTAAGCATATAATCGCTTATCAACCAAGGACACAAAGTATGTGAAACTACAGACAACTTTTTAATCTTCCACATTGCCTCCAGCTTCATTCTATAATCAGAATCTTCATTTCCCATAATTCTCAAAATAGTTCCTCCAAACCTTCTTATGGAGACTGATGTAAAATAATAAAATAGATAAAATGTCTCATATGACTTCAGAGATGGTACTAGAGGTAATAAAAATTTAATACTCATGTTTAAAATAGAGATGTCTGTGAGGTTGGGGAAATGTCTGTGAGGTTGTGGAATTGAATACTGAAGTTCTGATCCTCGGTATCCATGTAAATGCCTATGTGGTGGCTTGCAGGTTCTTCCAGGACTCTGTAAGTGGAGACAGGGAATCCAAGAGCAAGCTAGACTAATTAGACATACTGAATCACCCTGATATGGGCCCAACAAGAGGCCCTGCCTCAGTGTATAAAGTGGAGAGTGATGAAGGAAGACAGTAATGCCAATTTCTGGCCTCCACATGTCCAGGAAGAAAGGTACATTGATGCCTGTGTACGCGCACATGCGCACGCGCGCGCACACACACACACACACATACACACACACACATATTTGAGACAGAAGGAGGGAAGTAGGAGAGAGATAGAAATTGAGAGACAGAGACAGACTAGTGTGAATTTCTTTGATTTGTCCCAGCTTACTTTGGACTTCTCTTTTAATCAGGATGAAATGACTGACAGATGGGAGGAGGAGCCAGGATCCTGCAGAGACTAAGTGGATCTGGGAACTATGACAACTTTAACGTTTATTAAGTGATGCCTACTTGAATCTGGAAAGTGTTTCTAGAATTTCTCTTTATGAAGACATCATGGAGGTATTTCACAGTACGAGCTATTCTGGCAGAAATTCTTCTAGACCATGGAGGCCACTTTGCATAGAAGTGCCTGGGTTTCTTTCAGATTTTCTATGTTTCATTCAATTATGAAAGTGTGCTCTTGTTTCTAAAAGAACTGATATGTGTAGATGTAACCAACCATCTTATTAAATAAGAAACACAGAACCAATGTAAAAGAGAAGGCCAAGAGATCAGAGCTCAGAGCTAAAATCTCACCCTTCCTCCTGCGGTGGTCTTAGCTTCCCGAAAGAGAGCTATTTCCCTGTGTGTAAGTCGTTTCATAGTCATTCTGCCTTCTCATTGGTTGTAAACCCAAACACGTGACTGCCTCGTCACTGTCTGTATATACAGCCCCCCAGGTCTTAAAAGCATATGTCTCCAATGCTGGCTGTATCCCTGAACACACAGAGATCTATGAGGTTAAAGGCGTGCGCCACCACCGCCACACTCTGTCTATGGCTCTAATAGCTCTGACCCCGGGCAACTTTATTTATTAACATACAATCAAAATCACATTTCAGTACAATTAGAATACCACCACAGATATGTCTGCTTAAGTATCACAGGGAAAGAGTGAACTGTGACAAAAGGAAGGAACACAATTTCTGGAAGCTATCCAAATCTCGAGATGTTGGTGTGATGGGTGAGGCTATCTAAGATCACTGTGCTGCTTGGATTTAGAGGATGTGAAGAGGTAATACAGAGGTGGGAGGAGCAGAGTAGACAGGAATGTCAGAGGGCACAAAGCAACTCATCTATTACATTTTTTAAAAGTGGGGAATTGAAGGGAACAGACAGAATTGGTTATAGCCACACCAAAAAAAAATCACACTTTTCCAGAAAATTCCATCTCCTTCTGAAAACAAATACAGTCCAAATTTTCATCTACTGTTTTACACTGTAACTTTGACCACATTTACCTCCTTATAGGATCAAAATAGGGTTTTTTATATGTTCTTCAAAAGCTACTCAACCTGATCCCTTTGTTTGTGGATAGCCCATAAAGAGGTCAATGCAACTTCGTAATTTATTGAGACGTCAACTCTGCAAACTTAGCTGGAGCCTGGAAGGACAAGCCACATCTTTCTCTCTTTTGAAAGATGCATTGACTTCATGCAGAGAACATTTCAAGGAGTTTTGTTCAGGTAATCAATACATTTCTATATTTATAAGCCTAATCAGAGCCCATCTGCTTTTCTGCTAAAGTACTAATCAATGAGACAGTCACATAATCTAAATTATAAACTTTATTGCATTGATCTTTTTGTTCTACTTGTTATTCAGACCACAAAAATAATTAAATATTTTCATTTTAATAACTACGACTTGACACAAAATCATTTCTTGGGAAATATTTCCCTAGCGTCAAGACCGTGACAACTTACACTCAGTTCTATCATTGCTCATCCTAATTTTTAGAGTGTAGCAAAGCAAGACTTACTTTAAATGTCCCAGTCTTGAAACTTGCCAGCTGCTCTCCAGGCCATAGCTAGAAACCCAAGCAGCTGCCTGTGACTGACCTCAGTGGCACAGTCACTCAGAGCCTGATGTCAACCGCCAGACTCTAGCCTCACAGCAGCAATCCTGCAGGGTCATCTATAAATACGTGCAATTCACCATGTTTCACCTGCTGTTGTTTTGCTGAGGCAAGTGGCTGCTGCCTCTACTCATGCAAAAACAAGCATCTTTGAGACTTCAACGTCATTTTATTTTTACTGGGGGTGGGGGACAATGCAGCTAGTGAATGTTTGACAGAATCCATCCAAGCATGGAGAGAGAGCTAAAAGAAATAATTATAGATACGTGACATTTTACAAGGAACACGGAAGGTTAGACATGTGGAGGGTGTATTTCTTTCTGTGCTATGTAATCAATCCATTCACTTAAGCTGGCTTATGGACAGTTATAATGGTCAGTAGAGAAAGTATGCAGTCCCCTCCTTTCCTATCACATCCAAGTCACAAACTCTATGGCTATGCATTTTGTCTGACAAGGCAGCTGTACCTTTAGCTGATGAGCAGGACCTGAAGGCACCCAAATGCTTAGCATCTTCACTTTGCATTTGCGGATTCTGTTGGTATCATTTAGGCATATGGTGTTTCCACTCTGAGATGAATGTGCACGTTTTGGCTTTTAGGCATTCTCAGTTACAGGATTTCCAAGTCACAATCTTTAGGTCTAGCTGGCTGTCTTAAACTCTCCAAAGGACTGAGTCTATCAGCATTTCTTTTCTATTGATCAAATTATCTGTCCATAGAAAAACAAACAAATGAGTTTTAAAACTCAACATCTCTAATTTTAACAGTAAACAATTTGTCGTAACTGTGTAATGACTTTCTATTATGATTGTTGTCATTTTAATGATAAAGACAGATATAAAGCCCCACTGTTTCTATACCACAATTTATAGAGTTTTTGTTTCTGTGTGTTTTAAGTCAATAGGCTCTCCACGGTATGTAATACCAACATACAAAATACGTTAGTAAAAGTATCTGCATCTGCTATCATAAGTAATCTTTGAATTGTCACAAAACCTTTAGACCAAAAAATACCTCATCCTTAATACAAATGTAAGCTGCTTTGCAACTCCATCTCACCCCACTTGGAAAGGCTGTCATCTAGACAACAAATAACAACAGGTGCTGGCCAGGATGTGGAGAAACTAAACTCCTCTAGTTCCCACAGAGCATCTTGTTGGTTTTTGTCTATGAATGTATATATTTTTTAATTATTTATGAAGGTGGTGGTGGTGGTGTGTTTGTACATATTTGATGTGTGTATGAGTGTGAGCATATAACATGGTACATGTGCAGAGGTCAAAGGACAACCTTTGGGAGTCAGTTCTCTCCTTCTACCATGGGTTCTGAGACCTCAAACTCAGGTTGTCCTGCTAGAGTGCTCACTCCATCTTACTGACCCTGCATGTGTTTTATAAAAAAAAAAAAAAACTCAACATTACCTTTTGGGGTTCCAAAATAGCTAAACAGAAGTTTGAACAATGGCATATAACAACAGTGAGTTTTCAGTAAATGTGGCTAACTATGTGTGACAGTTTGAATTGAGGATGGCCCCATTAGTCTCACATATTTTAGTATTTGCTTATCAGTTGGTGGAACTGTTTGGAAGGATTAGGAAATGTGGCCTTGTAGGAGAAGGTGTGTCACTGGGGGTGGTCTTTGAATTTCAAAAGCCCATACCAGGCCCCAGTGTCTCTATCTGCCTGCCTGCCTATCTATCTATCTATCTATCTATCTATCTATCTATATCTATCTATCTATCTATCTATCAAATGTCTATCATCTATGTATCTATCATCTATATATCTATCTCTCTATCTATTATATGTCTATCTCTCCTTTATTCTTTCTCTCCCCAATAAAGACATAAGTTCTCAGCCAGTGCTCCAGTGCCATGTCTGCCTTCCTGTTGACATATTTCCTTCCACAATGTGCATTAACTCATTTTCTGAAACTCTAAGTAAGTTCCCAATTTAAATATTTCCTTTATTAGTTGCCTTGGTCATAGTGTCTCTTCATAGCAATAGGACAGTAAGTAGGACACTATTATTGTAAGATATGTATAAATCTAGTTAGCATCGACCTTGGCATTTCATAAGCAATACTATTTTCAAAGATAAGAAAAATAAAATTTCAAAGCTGTCTACTTGCAGTTAGCATCACCTTTGAAGGATGGTGAACTTATATAATAGCATGAAATGTACATTTTGAACTAAGTAGGAGCCTGAATGGTTATTTAGGTCAAAACATACATTTAATTTTCTCCATAGCATGTTTTCTAACTTGCTGGTCTATTTTAGAGTAACTCCAAAGGTTTTGATGAATCATTTTTTATTGAACTAGCTTTTACTGTTCAATGTAGTATCAATCCAAGGTTTATCTCTGCAGAGCACAGTTACTGCTACACACCAGATAGATTCCCTGGAGTCAAAGGCATTTTTTCATCTGAGCAGATAAAATCTTTGCAACACTAGTATGTCTTGGTCATAGATGTAGATTTTTGTGCTCTGGGGACAGACCTGGACTCATGCACATGATGGCCCAAGGTAAAGTCCTGCAATATAATGTGTCATTCCTATAGAGGTAGAGCAACCTGGGAGAATGGATAAATGAGGCTGGCGAAAGCCTCATGAAATAGCCAACTCTCTTCAGAGCATCAGACAATTTATACTCTGAAGATTAAGAGGGGTCACATGAGTAAAGTGTCCAATCATGAGGATAAGCCACAAGCATGGACAAGTATGTTTTTCCATAGAGATATAAACAAATAACAGTAGTCAGTTGTCATGACTAAGAGGAAGTAAATTCACTCCTTTCTGTTACACCTGGGAGGGTCACAAAAGCACAATCCAAGGAAAATTCTGTGTTGTTGAAGAAAGTGAGGTCACAAGACTCTTGTCTTAATTTCTTGGTGTTTTCTCACAAGCACTCAGAAATCTCCCCCACACAACTCCACTCTGTGTTTACAACTTTTAATGTTTAATTCTGATGCTGTTAGTGATGAAACGTCACTTAATATCACATTTGACTTATCCTATGTGAGGAGTTCTACTATGAGCTTCACAGCAACACAAAGACAAGAATGACATGGATTGTACCAAAGTCACTTCTCTTTCGCATTAACAGAGGGTATTTTGGTGTCATATGGGCTGGAGCCCAGGTCCCTTCTACCTTGTTTCTCTATCACAATTTACAACCTATTATTCTTAGTCACATGGTTTACAGCAGCTCACAAATACCAGATATGTACACCAATCCAAGGGCTTGAGAACAAAGTAGATTACAAGCAGTATGAATGGAACAGATTAACTGTCCAGTATGTCAAGTGGCCACACACCAATGTCTAATCCTTCCTTACATGGTCACCTCCACCATGTACTAGGAAAAGGAGTAGCTGTTGGGATAGGCACTAGCTGGATAAAGTTGGTGGCATGGATAAGAAAGAAAAGGAAAGTTCTCTGAATGTAAAGAGCAAAATTAATAATGGAAGAAAATTAATGCTATAGTAATATCTCCTTGATCATTAATTAGGTTAATTCTAATTTATTTTATATTTAATACTCATCCTAGACCAAAATGTACATCTTTGATTAAGGCAGCACTTAGATTTAAGCCCAAATGAAAAGTCTGAGAGTATTATAAACAAGGAATATTTTTAGATGGAAATTTTTATGTTTCTGAGGAGTACATCTATAATTTATGTTATTTCCTTAGTAAAACATATCTGAAGTTCAATTGCTACATCAGAGAGAATTATAATCTTCAGGCTTTGATATACTTTCATCAAAATAGCCTCTGAAAGTTTTGCTAATTTATACTTTAATAGAAAATTTGCTAGGATGTGATTCAATGATTTTTACAAAGCACTTTATTGAGTTGTAATTTATTTGCTATAAAATTCACCCTGTGACATTTATCCTTCAGTGGCTTTTTGCAGATTTATGCAGTTCTGGGTATCATCATGTTATTAGAACATTCCCATCCCATCGTCCTAAAAGAGCACTTCCTTGCCCATCTAGAGTCAGTCTCTGCTCCCTTGTCCCAACCTGCCACTTAGGGATTTGACAATAATTTTGTGTAACTAGAATTACATATATAATTGTAATGACATATTACCCAGTACATAATTTTAAGGGAGGTGGGGAGAGAAAGAGAGAGAGAGATTAAATTTCCTATTTTTTTTATGTTGTCTATGTAGTATATCATGAGTCCATGGCCTATTGGTTTATGTGGTTGAATCCTGTCATATTGTATAACATGATGATGCATTTTCTACATGTTTATAAGGTGATGAATACTTAGGTTTCTATAATTATAAGATAAAACATTTAAGAAAATTTTGTCCAAGTCTTTGAAATGAGTTTGATTTGTTATTTCTCCACTTTGCTATACTTTTCTTATTGAATGAATGTTAAATATGAGAATACACACAACTAGACATTTATTAATATAGTTATATGGGAAAATGGCAACCATAATTCTCTTAAGAAAACCAATGATAGTATATGCCTAAATTATTTTCTATGAAATAAGCTTTGTGCTGGTTTTGTTATATTAGAAAGAAAAACCCTGTTTGAACTAAAAAGAAGTGATATTTCTTTCATAAGTTCTTGGTAGACAATATATTGTTCAAAAACAGAAACACCTTTTTTTACATCTAGTATACTCCTATGAGTGAGTACATACCATGACTGTCTTTCTGGGTTTGAGTTACCTCACTCAGGATGATTTTTTCTAGATCCATCCATTTTCCTGCAAACCTCAGGATGTCATTGTTTTTCTCTGCTGAGTAGTACTCCATTGTGTATATGTACCACATTTTATTTATCTATTCTTCAGTTGAAGGGCATCTAGGTTGTTTCCAGGTTTTGGCTATTACAAACAATGCTAATATGAACAACGCTGAGCAAGTGCTCTTGTGGTATGATTGAGCATTTCTTGGGTATATGCCCAGGAGTGGTATAGCTGGATCTTGGGGGAGACTGATTCCCAGTTTTCTAACAAAGTGCCATATTGATTTCCAAAGTGGTTGTACAAGCTTGCACTCCCACCAGCAGTGGAGGAGAGTTCCCCAGCTCCACATCCTCTCCAGCATAAAGTGTCTTCAGTGTTTTTGATCTTAGCCATTCTGACAGGCGTAAAGTTGTATCTCAGAGTTGTTTTTATTTGCATTTCCCTGATAATTAGGGATGTTGAGCAATTCCTTAAATATCTTTCAGCCATTTGAGTTTCCTCTGTTGAGAATTATCTGTTTAGTTCTATAGCCCATTTCTTAATTGGTCTGTTGGGCATTTTGATGTCTAATTTCTTGAGTTCCTTATATATTCTGGATATCAGTCCTCTGTCAGATGTGGGGTCCCATTCTGTAGGCTGTTGCTTTGCCTTGTTGACTGTATCCTTTGCTCTAAAAAGCTTCTCAGTTTCAAGAGGTCCCATTGATTGATTGTTTCTCTCAGTGTCTGTGCTACTGGTGTTATATTTAGGAAGTGATCTCCTATGCCAATGAATTCAAGACTACTTCCTACTTTCATTTCTAGCAGGTTCAGAGTAGCTGGATTTATGTTGAGGTCTTTGATCTATGTACTCACTCATAGGAGGATACTAGATGTAAAACAAAGATGACTAGACTGCTACTCACAACTCCAGGGAGGCTACCTAGAAAACAGGACCCCAAGAAAGACACAGGGATCACCCAATGAAAGAGAAATGGATGAGATCTACATGAACAACATGGACGTGAGTGGGGTTAATGAAGGGCAAGGGCCGAGGGAAAGAGACCTTAGGGCAGCGGGAGATCCCAGCTGGATCAGGAACACAGAGAGAGAAAAAGGGTGGGAGGGGGAGAACAAGGGAATCTGTGGCTGATAGGTAAAATTAAATTAAATTATAAAATAAAAAAAGAGGTTGCTTGTGCAAAAGATAGCACATGCAGAGATTCTGATTTAAAACACGATCTTTTATGGAAAAAAACCAAAACCAAAAACAAAAACCAGAAACATTAGATTGTGATTGAGGTGTGTTACACACATTTCTTTGTTATAAATTTAATTTACTTGTAGTATTAACTGAGCACCTGTTATATACCAGAAATTCTTTGGAACTAAAAAATGAACGTGGCTGTTTGCATCATGGAGCTTTGTCAAGCAAGCAGTTGTTTCCAAGATGATGTTCTTCATGAAATGAAGGAAATGTTCAGTCAATAAAAGCACCTTCTTTGGCTATAGGAAGACTAGGAAAATTGCTAGGAAAACAAATTCATACCCAGACTGAAATCTGAATAATTAGGAAAAGAGGATGAGGTAGGTACAGGGGAGACAGTACAATATACTGTTGTGGATATCGCTCTATATAAATAAAACACTGATGGCCAGTGACCAGACAGGAAGTATAGGTGGGACAAGGAGAGAAGAGAATTGGGGAAACAGGAAGAAGGGGGAGACACTGCAGCCTCCACCAGGTCAAGCAGCATGTAAAGACGTGGGTAAGCCACAAGCCATGTGGCAAGGTATAGATTTATAGAAATGGGTTAATTTAAGATATAAGAACAGTTAGCAAGAAGCCTGCCACGGCCATACAGTTTATAAGTAATATAAGCGTCTGAGTGATTATTTTATACATGGATTGTGGGACTGCGGGGTTTGGTGGAAGCTGTAGAGAAGCCCTCCAGCAACAATATACAAAGACTGAGTCATCAGAACTTGAATTCTTTGAGAAAACACAACTCATTCCTCTAGGCTAACTTAGGAAAGAGTAATATTGAAACAGCAGAAGATACAGAAGCAAAGAGGAACAAACTTATAAAGTATTCATAAATCACACTGAAGACTATAATTCGGCTCTTTTCCTGAAGATACCAGTGTCTACACTGGCAATTTCTTTTCATATTATAAGACTATTGAACTTTAACCTTTGAGCTGCTCATGATGGGTCATACCTGTAATCCCAGCACCCAAAGGCTATGGCAGGAGGATTACTCACTAGATCAAGGCCAGCCTGAGTTACACAAGTTGCATCAGATGAGGCTACAATATGAGACCTTTGATCAAACTATCCTAAAAAAAAAAAAAAGATAGGTTATATGTGCACATGTATAATTTTGAATATATTCGCTTGACTTTAGAAAAATAGTGTACATGATGTTGGAAATTGGATTCTCAGTAAATGTTTTTATATTAGGTATATGGTCAATTGTCACCTTGGAATAAACACTGAATCACTCTATAACCACTTATATTGAAATAAATAGCAGGGACCAAACATAAACACAGAAACATTACATGCATTGTAAGTGAGGACAATTTAAAGCATATTAGGAAATAGAAGAAATGGATCATTTATAAATATAAAACAAAACAAAGAAACCATAGAAATTTTATGTATGTATGTATTTATATTTGACCATATAAAATAACTGTAGGACAAAAAAAATAAGCTGTGTCAAAAAAAATCAACAAAGTGAGACAAAAAAAAAAATAGGCAATGTATCAGAGATGGAGACTAATTTCCTTACTACAAAAATCTCCAGGAAAATAACTGCTCCAAAAATAGCACTCAGCAAGGAAAAATGAATAATGACTGTTGAACAGAATGTAGTGAAAGGAAGTACAAACTAAATATGGCGAACACACACAAAGGTGTTAGGGAACCCAAACCACTGGAATATTAAGCAGAGACGGTTGAGAGCAGGAAAACAGAGTGAGCCCTGGCCATGTGGGATAAAAGTCAAACAACAGCCAAGTCAAGGTCACACAGTAACTTGGGCCCACTTGCCTACCCTAAAGAGAATGACCCCTTTCAAGCAGCCTATACCCCACGCCTCTGCCTGTGCCACATAGCATAGGTCACAGTAACTAAACCTGGTTCCCCACATTGTTATATCTCCCTGCTCCCTACCTCCTCCTGGAGAATCCTAAAGAGAAGATATCTTATTTTGTCTGTGAGTCACAGTGCCTAAACTCCCTACTTCAGACTCCACTGTTTAGCCAGTGTTATCAAAGAGCCTTTGCCTAAAAGGATTTCTCTCTCCAACTCTGAAAATTTCCAAAATGGACTTAATCTTACAAATGCTGACCTGAAGGAAAACAGGAGTAAAGTGGTCACTATATTGCATTCTTATCTATTAGACTGTGTTGAAATTTGTAACAGAAAAATGGAAATTTTAATGTATTCTTAGTGAAAATAAAACTTAGTAAAACTTCAAGAAGATTTTGGCAATATTAGTATTTTAAATTTATACAGCCTACCTTTATGTTTAATTCTAAAAGTACACTGTTGTGTGTAAATACATAAAGTATAAGCCCATACATTGAAAATGAGATGCATACAGTTAAAGTTTCAAGGGGTTTTGTGTGAAAATTATCTCATACATATTATGCACTTTTGTACAATGTTTTACTACTAACAAATATATATTTACTTGCTTACTTACCTACCTGCATCTCAACTACCCATTTATCCATTCGTCTGTATCATCCTACTATTGTAAATGAAAGGAAATTATCTAGAAAAAAATAATCTAACGACATCTACTTCCATGGAGAAGAGAGAGAAGTCTATGCCACAGCACATGTGTAGAGGTCAGAGGACAATTTCTGGGTCCTGTCACTTGTATGAGGCAGGGTCTCTTTGGGGCTTACTGTGAAAGTGCCAATAATTCTTCTGCCAATGCTTTCTAGGGGTATGCTAGGATTGTAAATGTTTGTTACTCCATCTGGAGTTTTGCATGGGTTCTGGTGATCTGAACTCTGCTTCTCAGGTCAAGGACTTCACCTATGGAACTATCTCCCTAGCCCATCTAGATGATTAAATTCCAAATAAAAAGATGTAGAATGTTCAAATATTTGGCCATAAATCTTTGCACTTAGCATGATAATTGGTTACCAATGAGGCATTATGAGTCAAGTTAGAGAGTAGAGAGTATTAATGTTTTGGTCAAGTTCCATGCAAACAACAGATGGTGCAATAAAGTTAGGATAATTTAAAGAGTATCTAATGAAGAGACATTTTGCAAAGGTGTGGCAAGGTGCTGAAAAACCATCTGGGGCAGTGCAGTCCAGTTTTGCTATAAATGGCAGTGCTAAACAACCTTTCTTAGTTTTAGATAGAGTGGAGTGTTATCAGAAAATGGTCTGTAGCAGAGAGTCTCTAGAGGTCTTTGATGGAGTTGAAACCATTTATCAACAGCAAACTACAGCAGCTCTGCCAGGAGAGCTAGGAGAACAGCCCTTCCCCGCCTTCCCCTGGATTCCTGCTGGTGATCCCTAGTGGCTGGTGATAAACTGAACTTAAAATTATTTTCTTATAATACTGAGAAAGATATGGATTGAACATGAATCCAGTGGGGTAACTGGGTAACAATTTGCATCTTTAAATGATCATAATTCTGAGCCCTGCAAGTTATTATCAATCATGTGAACTTAAGTTTGTTTTCTGTGCTTTAGATATTTTGTATGTTGCATCATTTAACATCTAGTTCAGAGATAGAAAAGTCACCAGTAACTTGAAATAAAGAATTGTAATTTACCTACTAAACTAAGTGGAAGAGTCTAAAGTATAGTTCTCAACGTGTGGGTCTTGAACCCTCTGGGGGTCACAGATCAGATAGATATCCTGCATATTAGATGTTTATATTACAGTTTATAACAGTAGCAAAATTACAGTTATGACATAGCAATTAAATACTTTCATGGTTGGGGGGGTCACTGAAACATGAGGAACTATACTAAAGGGTTATAGCATTAGGAAGGTGGAGAACCACTGGTTTAAAAGGTCCAAAGTAGCAAAAACAGGATTCCACAACTGCCTCAGGGCTCAGGGACCGTGAAAGGTGAGAAAAAGTAAAAACTCCAAGAGTATTTTCCTCTAAGACAGAAATTGGGACCTCTTGCAGAATGTGGTCACCCTAAGAACAAATGACTGCCAGGGACCAGTGGTCATGGGCCACATCTAGCCTCTAAAGTAGATCAAAGCGGTACTACTAGATCTCCTATCTTTCTAACCTGACCACTAGAACATCCCCTCGATTTACAGTGTCTAATGCTGAGACAGCTGGAAAGAACCAGCTTCTAGGTCCCCTCACAGTATGAACCGTCATAAGTGTGGTGAATTGGAACTTCAATTGTAATAAATTCATAAACGGAATGTGTAAATGAGCATAATAAGAACAACTTTAATTATTGCCACTTAAAAACCAATTATTAAGAACAAAGCACATTGCTAAACACTTCAGAAGTATTATCTTACTCATTTCTCACTAAAATTATGTTTAGAGTCTTGTAGTACACATGAAGGAAATAGTGACAAAATATTAAATACCATACCAAAAGAGTCATTGAAGATGTCCAGAGATGTGGCACATATAATGCATAAAATGCCACATTCCCCAGTCTCCTATTTGTATAAGGCTAACCAGTCACTTTATTTTCTTTGAGGTTTACGGCAGATATAGTATTTGGTGGTGATAACTCTGACACCTTTGCTGATTATGCCTTCACCATGCCACGTGATCTCTACAATGTTTCCTTTATGCAATCTATGGTGCCAACGTTATCCCTTTTTCTTACGCTCCTGTGATAGGTGATATTGCTCTGTATGCTGTGAATGTGTTGCTCTAATTGGTTGATGAAATACTGATTGGCCAGTAGCCAGGCAGGGAGTATAGTCAGAATAAGCAGACAAGAAAATTCTGGGAAGAGGAAGGCTGAGTCAGGAGACACCAGCCGGCCATCACGGGAGCAGCATGTAATGGCACACAGGTAAAGCCATGGAACACGTCGCAACATATAGATTAACAAAAATGGCCTGAGTTTAAGTGTAAGAGCTAGTCAGTAGTAAACCTGAGCTAATGGTTGAGCAGTTTCAATTAACATAAGCCTCTGTGTATTTACTTGGGTCTGAGCGGCTGTGAATCAGGCAGGACACAGAAAAACCTTCAGCTACATTCTTATGCATCATAAATATCTATAATGTGAAGCTAGAATATTCTAATTAATAGTGAAAGTGTTCCTGAAATGTTAATGAATAGGACCACTCATGTTTCTTGTGACTTTATAACAGTGGATAATTGTCATTTGTCCTTTTAAACACATTTCCTTCTCTATTGACTTTGGCTTTTCTGATTGCTACTGGTACTGGGTTTGTTGCTTGAAATTTTTTTTTCTAATTTGCTTATTCTGGAGACAAGGTCCACATACACAGTCCAAATGGGCCTTGAGCTCATGACTCCTTGCCCCATCTCAGCCTCACAAATGCTGAGGTCTGTGACAGCCCTCATACCTCACACTCCTGCTATATGCTCTTTTTAATCTTAAAATTCTGAAGGAAAACATTGCTGATTTTGAAGTTTAAAGTTAATAATTGGTTTTATTTTCTACAGATTTGTCAGTTTACTGAATTCAGCACTGACCTTTTCTTCCTCAGTGGTAGAGAAAGCATGCAGGGCATCTTTGCACCCTTGGCAAGTAGAGCAGTTAGGAGAGCAGCAAGCATGCGCATGTTTAGATGACAGTCCTTTCAGAACCCAGTTAGCCATGGGTGGACAAATGCTAAGAATTGCAACTACCTATGTGTCTACTTCACTCATCTTGGATGCAGAAAGAATGATTTAAGATTACAGCAGTTCATAATTGTTTCTGACATATGCTTTACTCATATCACATCTAAAGTAAGCAAAGTGAATTAAACTCATCTTAAGATTTTTCCACAAAATAGCAAGTTACAGTTGTTGCAACACAATATCTTCACTCACAGTGACATAATTGCCATAATGCATAAAGTATTTATCCTGTGTAGTGCTTCTCTATATAATCACCATAGAAACTAGTAACTTTAATAATCATGGATGCTTGATACACAATAAAATGTATGAAACCTAGAGCAAACTAAATTTAGATTAGAAGAGAAATTTCTTTTACAGTTTAAAAAATAGTAATTTTAAAGTTATTTGCCACATGAATATGTAGTTGACATTATCCCAATGAATACTACTTTCCCATATTTTACTATTGAAGGTATTGGGTAGCAGTGGGAAATTACTCACAATAATAGAACCAGGATATTTGGGGTTAGAACACACATGAGGTTCATACCCAGAGGCCAAAACTCACTAAGTTTGGGTAAGATTTTTTAATGTCTCATTTTGTGTATACATGCATTCCCCTGGTTGATTTCTGTAGTGAGAATTCTTCATTTATCCTTTAATGGTGTATTCACTGGATTTTCAAGTTCTCAGAGGACCACAGTGGAGCTGTGGTTTGGATTAGCCACTGACTGTAACCTAAATATTTATTAGTTTCCTACCCTTTTGTTGAATTGCTACCATTAAGAATGCTCTGTCTACTGTATTGATGTAAAGATAATGTGAGCTGATTGAATTGTTTTACAGGACATTTAGTTTAGGATGTGAAGGTCAATGTCCAGTTGTTGTGTAGATAAATTTCTGTCTATGATTAAAATTAGCGCAGGCTCCTACATACATCAGGTAAGACTTTATTTTGGTAAACCTAGATTTTGATTAAAAGGAAAAAAAATTCTTTTCCTCCAGTGATAATAATTAGCAAGGTGTAAAATGTATTTAAAAGAGACAGTTGAGTGAATCAAAATAATATTTAATGTCTGGGGCAAAGAAAGAATTAGTTCACTTTAATATTGCAAATATTTGGGTTTTGAGGGGAAAAGATGCTAAGAAATATATTTAAGAACAACTTCGATAATTTTTCAGTCAAATATGTACTACAACTTCATTTTTTCAGCTAATTAAGTGAAACTTGAACTCCAATATGTAAAAAGCAGTGATCAAATTTATTATTTTCTGCTTGTTCATTATTTTCTTTAAACGCAATATCATATCCAGCAATTAAAATATTTTATAAAATGACTTTCACATGACATTTGTGTCAAGCTGAACTTACGTAATCTTCCTGAATTTTAGTTATTTAATCCTTGTGTACTTTAAAAGTAGTGCTTACTTTAAAAGCTTCTAGCTTGCATAGCAAGTATTTATATTCTTTAACTCTGTTCTTATAAAGCCACTTCTCACACCACCTTTTCTTCTCTATAGTTTAACATACATATATGCATTTAAATTAATCCATAGATATTATATATCAAAGCCTCAGTTCTGAGTTACATACTTTCTAATTTGCATCTGGATGATTATTGGCTCTCTCAAAGGCGACTCCAAGTCAACATGTCTAAGCAGGAATTTACAGTCTTTAGTGAAACCACTGGTTCCTTGCCAATGTTTCTTTCTATCTCAAGAAAGGGAATGTCATCCATCCAAGTCATTCCCCAAATCTAGGAATCAAACATAGCACCACCTTCTATTCCTATAGCCATGCAATCTCTTCCCAAGACCTGGTAATTTTATTAATATAAATATAAAAACGTTATATTTATAATGTTAGCAGCAAGGCTTCAGAACAGGAATTAAGTGATTTCTGAATACATAAGATTAAATCAATCATTGTAAAGAATCGAACAGACCTGAGATTAAGTTCATAGGCTGCTAATCAATTGTTTCCTTCTAACTTTTAAGTTCTAAGATTACCAACCTTAGACCACAGTAATTTCATCTATAAAGAAAGAGAAATAGTTTTAAATTGTTGTTTAAGAAGTTCATTTATCCATTTCCTAACAGGCTAAATTGTGACTGATTGGACAACTTCAAACTTTCAGTTGCTTATAATTCTGAGATATCTGTGTGGTTTCTGCTACAAGCTTATCTTGTGCAGTAAGAGACTCTTGTGTACTTCTAATAGTCAAAGAACCAAGCAAAAGAAGAAGAAATCAAGACCATGGAAAGAGAGAAAGAAAAGCCTTCATCAGCAACCAAGACAATTCTGTATCACTCATAAGACATTCCAGCCCCAAAGTAACATGCATTACCCCTGTTCAGATCATCAGCCAACTAAAACTGGTTGCATGTCAAGCTCCTCATAGCAGCAGAGGGTGTAATGCCTGCATACACTACTAGTCAGAGCAGAGAGGAAATGGCTGGTGATCAATAGCAATGGTGTCCACATTTCTATTCAAAGCAATCAATGAACTAAATGTAACACAGTATGGAACAACTCAAAGTTTAGATTCTTTGGATCGATACAATGTGAATGAACTCAGTTCTTATTCAAGTCACTTTTAGATCTGGAAACTTATAAAAGAAACTCTCATAATTTCAACAAAACTTTAATTCTTAGTGATATTTATCTCTTCCAATAACAGGTTTTCAACAGATTTATTGAAAAATTGCACATACATGTACATATATATACCCAGACATATATGATTTGGTGAACTTTCAATTACCATGGGGGGACATCATGAAAAGTGGGTTATATCTTTTAAAAAGGCATTATCTTTCCTTCTTTAACTTATAATCTTTAAATATACCCTTCAGAATATTGAAAGTCCTATTTCCTTTAGACAAAGGCAACAACCTTAGTCTTCAGCTGTGTCAGGTAGGATTCTGTCACTTTGGAGTGGGATAAAATCATGATGGAGCTTTTTTTTTTTTTTTTGGTTTTTTCGAGACAGGGTTTCTCTGTGTAGCTTTGGTGCCTGTCCTGGAGCTCACTTGGTAGTCCAGGCTGGCCTCGAACTCACAGAGATCCGCCTGCCTCTGCCTCCCAAGTGCTGGGATTAAAGGCGTGCGCCACCACGCCCGGCTATGATGGAGCTTTGGAGTAATCATCTGGCTCTTGCTAAGTCTCCTGTTTTTAGTTCACTCTGAACCTGGGTGCTACAAAAAAATTTCACATGCCCCTTTTTGAAAATGGCTAGAAGCAAATTAAATATATTTCCTTAAAGTAATAGTATTTTTGCTGGGTGGTGGTGGCCCATGCCTTTAATCCCAGCACTCGGAAGGCAGAGCCAGGCAGATCTCTGTGAGTTTAAGGCCAGCCCGGTCTACAGAGCGAAACCCAGGACAGGCACCAAAACTACAAGGAGAAACCCTGTCTCAAAAAAAAAAAAAACACCCAAAAAAAAGAAGAAAAGAAATAGTATTTTCTAAAAAATCTAACAGGTGTGAAAGAAGAAACAATGCAAGAAATGTTAAAAGCAGTGTTATTATCCTGCAATTCCTATCTCTTCAGTCTACTGCATGGCAGCTAAGTCAAGTACCTGTGGTTCTGGCAGTCTCTCTTGATGAAACTATTCATGTACTTGTCTGTACTTTGTTTTCAAACTGCCAAAGTTTTTAAAAGTTCCTCTCTATTCAACAGCCATGACAAAAACATTGAATGTTGTCCTTAAGTGCCACATTGAGTAATTGCAGTTCCATTGTCAGAGCAGAGTGTGTTTGATTGACCAAAGCTATAGGAATTTTGTTTAAATTCTTCACTAGGGAAAAATAAAGCACTAAGAATCCTTTCTTAAAGCTACAGCTATGCCATATCACACAGCTTAGCAAGCATAGATGGCGTCTCATTATTATATATCAGTGCTGAAATCATTAAAGAAACAGCCACACACCCCTGACGCCAATCTGTAAAAGCACTTTGTGCATTCAAACACTTTTTAGCGGAAGGGACTTATAAATCAAAGACCAAAGTAATTGTTGTTCAACTTTATGCATTTCCATTATCACGCATGGCCTTATAAAAACAAACAAACAAACAAAAAAACCACTCGTCCAATTTTCAGTACATGGTGAATACCATTTTGAAGTCACAGAAGCATTTATAAAATGAGCAGGATTTATTTATTTTCTGAATGGCAGCCAAAGGATATTTTACATACACTGTGTATCATTTACTTCTCTGTCACTATGAGGAAACACCATGACCAAAGCAATTGATAGAAAGAAAGGTTTATTTATCCTTACAGTTCCAGAGGGATATGAGTCCATCATGGTAGGGCAGCAACACAGCAGGCATGGTAGAAGGAGAGGAGAGAAGTGAGAGCTCACATCTTGAACCTCAAGCATGAAGCAGAGAGGGTAAATTGGAAGCAGCAGGAAGCTTTTAACCTCAAATCTTCCTGGTGACATACTTCCTCCACCAAGTCTGTACCTCCTAAATTTTCTAAGTAGCATCATCAATAGTAACCAGATAATCAAATAATTTAGCCTACAGAAGACATGACTACCAATTTAACTGATAATTCTAACTGGAAAAGTAGTATTACCTTCAGGAAATGTCTGAAACCAAAATATTTTGCAAAGCAAAATGCCCACTAGAAGACCTTCAGTTCAATGGCTGAAACATAGCAGCCTCTCCAGTAACAATGATTCATGAAGACCTGGCACATAATAGATTTTATAAATAGTGACAAGTAGTGACTGGGTGTGCTTATTTCCTAGAGTAAAAGGTTATTTGGTTGGAGCTTTCAGCTTTCTGTACGAGTTGTAAACCTCTTCTGCCCTACTTCCCCCAAGCCTGCCCATGCTGAGAAAACTCTGAACAAAAGAATGGCACCCAAAGTATCTGCCCAGGGACTTAGCTTTGGATCATAACTGAGCACAGTCCCAGCTCCTGGACTGCACATCATCACCCCTCACCTAAAGTCTATAAAACTTCCCTTCATTAGCTTGGGGGTGTGACTTCTCTGGCCTCGTTCTCTGAGACCAGTGAACCCACCCAAGAGTTGCTTTCTTCTTGGTAATAAGCCTGTTGCTATTTGTGTAATTTGACTTGATCCAGCTTACTGTATGAGCTGGAAAAAAATGTATCAGGGATGTGGGGTGTGTGTGTGTGTGTGTGTGTGTGTGTGTGGTGTTTTTCGGGGTTCCTTTATTTTGTTTTTAACATTTTGCAATTTGGTTGACAAAGGATGGGGCCCTAAAGACATGATGGAGAAAAATACTGGAAATGGCTTCTCTCCTGTGTCCTGGTAACCACGAATCAAGGATTTGCTGTTGGTCTTTCATAGAAAATCCGGTTCAGTTTGTGTCTATAGACCATCAAGATTTTCCTTATTTAAAAGATTTCACATCTTACTCTGATTGCTATTAAAATACAGAGTGGGGGAAATCACATATTTGATATCTTCTGTCTCTACGTGTGTTTACAAAGTGCTATAGCTCCAGAAGTCTCTGTTTATGGAGTCAGATCCTAGGGCAGCCTTGTTACCATGCACTGCTATTATTTGCCGCATCAGAGGACAAAGGTGGAGTAAATTGCTTCTTTAAGCCAAGCTCTCCCTGGGCCTCTGCATTTGTTTACATTTACAACAGTTTGGTTGTACAGGGCTACAGTTTCTGATTTTGTAAAGACTGACAGTCTCAAACTGAAACTCATATTTCCTGGGCATCTTTCCTCACTGTGTAAACCCTTTTGTGCCACACACTAGCACTGAGGACCCTTTCACAAGAAACTTGGCTATGTAATACACTCTGTCTACCTCCCAGAATCCTAATAGCTCTCACAGGTATCAACATGATCCACACACAGCCATCCCTGGGCTTCTCAGGTCTTGTGTCTGAGATAAGAACAGATTATTATTGATTTCTTCTTATGGAAATATTACCAGCTATTGGATGTGAAAGTATGTACAAAATTAAACTGCAGAGCTGGATGTGACTTTAATAGGCCATCGACTTCAAGGAGTATTGTATGACGGAGGAATCCTTGAGGTGTTTCTGTTGGTTTTTGTACACAGATAGGATCGCTTCACTGTCATTAATGCTGACATTCTCCAACATGGTTCTGTCGCTTAAATAACACTGAGAGAGCTGCAGAGCTTAAAGCATCAGCAAAGCTAACTTGTAGCTATTACAGAAGGAAATTGAAGGGAGAAATGATAACAAGAGCTGAGATATCCCTAATAGCAAGGAAATGTTAATTACCTGGGCCTAACATAATGACCTCCCAAATCAATTAGGCAGGGAGTTCAACCATGCCTATAAAAATGTTATCTAAGAGTGAACAACTGTTTTTCCATTTGTCCTGGAATAAATCTTTTAGCAAAAACAGGTTTATTATTACCTGAATTACCCTCAGAGCTGCCTGGACCCTCTACTCTGTCAGTGAGAAAACAATCTTAAGGGATTGCTGGGCATGGGGGTTATCAGCCTTCCAAGGTTCACTGAAACCTGGCTGCTGGCTCAGAACTCCAACTGGCTCCAACTAAGAAAAGGAAGGACTAAATGTCTTTAGGAAGAAGATCCACCCTCCTCGTTAGAGATGATTAAGTACAGTTTAGCCCAAAGACAAGGGTTTTTTACAAAAAAAAGAGAGAAAAATGTACTTGCTTATGGCATTCATTAAGCCATTTCCTGTCCCTCACTTAATGTGTCGGAGCCTGTCTGAGGCATTACCAAGATGAAGAGCGAGGCAGAGGATATTACAGGCCCTTTCTTCGATGTAATTCTCCAGACCTCAGCAAATAGCTGAGATGCAGGAAGATAACAGGATTCACTCAGAATCACTCAACATTTGGCAAAGGCAAGGCTTGGACTGAGAAGCAGCCAACTATAATCAAAAGTTAGCTCAGCAGGTGGACCCTGGGCAGTGTGAATCAAAGATGTTAGTTTATACTTCTCTACTCTGAAAGTACAGTGTAGCAATAATTTAAAAGATGAAAAGGGGGAATAAAGCAATATCTTTTTGAAAAGTCTCCCACTACCAAATAGAAAGCTATTAGAAGCTCTACCATTGAGGAAATGTGGACTTTTTAAGGTGGTTGTTTTGTTTTTGTTGTTGTTACTTTTTTTTCTGGGAGCTCTAGTCTTCACAACATAAAAATGACACTCTGTGGCAGGAAGGGACAAAAAGATCAAAGGCTCTTTTATTTACAGATTAATATCCTCTATTCTTTTTTAGAACACAAATTAAAATAAAGTATTTCCGTGTTGAAAATGAAGGGGCAGTGTTGTGTTTACAGTGCTTCAGGGAGAAGGGCAAGATAAAGTGAACACATAACAGCAAGACAACATACACTTTCCAGTGATGAACCATCCCCACATAGGGTCTTGAAATACTACAGTGACCACTGTACATCCGAACACCGTCCTTATAGCACTGAGTACCACAGTCACTTTTAGTGAGCATCTGCTGTGTGTCACTATCCATCTAGGTGCTAAAAAGGAAACAAACAAAAAAAGAAATTTCTATTCTCATGAGGTTTACATGCTAAGGAAAAGGCACATAAAAAGCAATTAGGCCCTACCACATATTTTACACATCTATAAATGGTCTTGCATAACCATCACAAACTTAGAGCTCTTTCATAGATTTCTTGCTGAAAAGCAAGAAAATCTCACTGCTGAAGACAACTAATACAGCTACCAGTTTGTTCTACTGACTAAGAAAAGTTTACACAATTTTGGTGGGATGGAATCAGTTTCTGCATTACCACAGTGACCCTGATGCATTTTCTCACCCATCATTTTACTGAGGTGTGGAGAGGAAACCCTTCATAGTGTATGTATTCCTTCCACATGAAGAAACCAATATACTACATATTAGATCAAAACAGTGAAAATAATCATGTGAAGCATGAAACTTAAAAGTTCTTATAAATGAAATCAAGGCTGAGGCCAGTTATTGGAGTAAACACTGCAAGATCAGAGAGCCAGAACAAGCCACAGCTACCTCACCTCGCCGGATCTTCAGCTGGTCTTGTTTCCTCAGACTGCAGGCCTCTGAGTCCTCATCCAGAATGGGTCTCAGCTGAATTGCTGGTAAAAAGCCTGAATGCTTAACCAGCCAAATGCTTAACCAGCCAAATGCTTCTAGTTTCTGGTCTTCACCACTTATATAACTTTCTGCTTTCTGCCCCCACTCCCTGGGATTAAAGGCGTGATGAGTCACCATGCCTGGCTGTATCCTTGAACACATGGATTTCTGCCTCTGGAATGCTAGGATTAAAGGCATGTGCTACCACTGCCTATCCTTTATGTTTAATATTGTGGCTGCTTTTTCTCCGACCCCAGATAAATTTATTAGCATGCACAATATTTGGGGAAATACAATACCACAATCATGCAACTGAATTTTGGAATGAAACTTAATCTTAAAGATCATGTAATCTAAACTGTGCCTTTTAATAATAAAAGTCAAGTATATCAGGAAACAAATCAGAATACTTACATATAATTAATTATTTAAGGTATAGTCCTTAGTCTATATGGATATTAAGATGAGTTTCAAAATAAGCAATTATGATTCCTATACATCAGTATTTTCATTAGTTGTGATAATACTAAGGGGTCTTGAAATTCTTTAACATATCTTAAAAGGAGGATTAATAATAATAATAATAATAATAATAATAATAATAATAATTGTTGGACCCCAAAATTTAGGGTCTCAAGTGGGCACCCCAAGAACCCAGACTCCAATCCAGTTGATGCAATAGCGTGAGGATTTATTAAGCTTCTATATAGAAGGGCAAACCTTGCTCCTAAGAGCAAGAGCCACATCTTACTACAGCCCCATAAGGGCTTATAAAGGAAAAACCCACAAAACCCACAAGATTACAATTCCCATACAACTTTGTTTCACAAGATCATGGTCTGGGTACAGAGTGATCACAGAGTGGGTACAGTTACATCTACAGGTACATTTTTCCTGAAACCTCAAGGGGGAGGGTATCAAGGCAGGAGTGGAGTTTATACAAAGGTCACGGTGGTCCTTCCTGGAACACCTGCAACTATCCCAGTCACAGTTGAGCACATCTCTTAACAGAAATCTTTTTACATTGTTATATGGTTGCAGGGGAGATTGAACAATGGCTAAGTCAGGTTGCTCTTGGAACTAGATTTTTAGTTTCTCATTTCCTGGTGCTTGAAGTTTCTCTTTTCCTGAGGCTTGGGGGTGTAAGCCTGAAGGGCTAGGGTCTTTCAATAATAACAGAACATTTTTTTCCTTTTCATGTTTGGGCTCCCTGAGTGAACCATCAGTTCTTCACAGCTCTAGGATGTATGAAATTGTAGCAGATAGAAAACAGAGACTGACCTCACTACCAACTGTATTCTTTTAAACCAGAGAGGATTTGCTAAAATATAACAGGTAGTTGATTTATTCTTTTTAATGATTTACTTATTATTATTTGATGTGTATTATTTCATGTTTTGCCTGCACATATGTCTGTGTACTATGCACGTACGATGCCCACTGAGACCAGAAGGGGAGCATTGGCTCTCCTGTAACCAGAGTTACAGACAGTTGTGAGCCACCATGTAGATGGCTGGGAATCAAACCCTGGTCTTGTGAGAGTTTTTAACTGCCAATCCATCTCTTCCAATCTTGTGACTTTATTATTTAAAAAACTCAATAGATATGTTGAAAATTCTCTATGCAAATTTAAAATACCAAAAATTATAGTGTTCAAAAACAATGTTTTTAAGATTAGTAATATAAAAGGGGTTTGTGGCATACATTAAAGTGTCAATGAATTCATCTGGTTAGTATCTCAAAGCTGAATGTGTGCTACAGCTACTGAAAATCATGAGAAGTATAATGGCTATCACCCATTGAGCATATGCTTTATGCCAGACAGCATCTAGAATTTAGTAACAGTCTTTTAAATGAAGTTCTTTATTTCCATTATATAGATATGGAAACCGAGAGTAAGAGAGGTTACATCGTTCATCGTCAGACACATGGTAGGTGGCGTAGATTAAATGCAAATCCAACTCTAAACCCAACAGCTGTGCTCTTAGATATCCTGTGAGCAATGCTTGTACCTTCTTAGACTTCCAATCAGTCTATAACCACATCAGATTCACAAACTATGTAAAAACAAAAATATTAAACTGTAAATTATATAGAAGAATGTACACTCATATGAAGATATTCTAGTATATTAATGAGTGGAGAATCGTGATGACAGAGAGTAGGGAAAGAAACAGATAAAATAATGAGAATTGAAGAGAAAAAATAAATCAATAGAGCAGAGGTTCTCAAACCTGTGGATTGTGGCCCCATTGGGGATCTAATGAACCTTTCACAGAGGTCACCTAAGACCATCTGCATATCAGATATTTACATTCCAATTTGTAGCAGTAGCAAAATTGCAGTTATAAAGTAGCAGTAAAAATCATTTTATGGTTTGGGTCACTGCGGCGCGCTCCTCGGCCAGCGAGGAAGAACGACCACCACGCGAGGATTCTTCTCAGATCACACTTTATTGGAGCGCCTCTTGATTAAGGGAGAGTGGGAGGTGAGGGGCCCCAGGACTAAACTGCAGCTGCTTATATAGGGAATCAGGCAAACGTGCTGTACTGTGATTGGGTCTTGCCAGAATGCGAGCACGGGGAGCCACGGGATAGGATGAGGACATAAGGTCGATTACCATACCCGTGCATGCACAGGTCACAGGACATGTAGTCCCGAGAACATACCCAAATATGGAGTTGTTTACAGCTAGGCTACCAGGAAGCCAGCGCCATCTTTGAATGGCGGCTCCTTACAGGTCACCACCACATGAGGAGTTGTATTAAGGGATCACAGGTTGAGAACCAAATGCAATAGAGCAATATGCTCCTTCATAGGAAATGGAGCAAAATAAAAGCTCAGTTCTGTTGGGGCAGTACAAAGAATAGCAGCACCAAGAAGGAGCATTAGAAGGTCTCGGAATCTAGGCAGTGGTACCAGGTCCTGGGCTCATTGCATGAGTTGGCTGTTTGAAACCAGGGACTTATTCAGGGACACTTGGCTCAATCTGGGAAGAGGGGACTGGACCTGCCTGGACTGAGTCTATCAGGTCAATCTCAGTCCTCGGGGGAGACCCTGCTCTGGAGGAGGTAGGAATGGGGGGTGGGCTTGGGGGAAGGGGAGGGGCAGGAAGGGGGAGAACAAGGGAATCTGTGGCTGTTATGTAGAACTGAATAGTATTGTAAAATAAAATAAAATAAGAAAAAGAAAACCTAAAATATAAAAAAAGGAAAAAAAAAAAAGAAGGTCTCAGAATGAATATGAGATTGAGATATAGTAGTTGATACTGGCATTCCATTAGACACCATCAACTATGAAAGTCAGCAGTGGCTAATGTATGTGGGACATCTGAAACAAATAACCTAAGTGATAGACAGGAAGAAAATGCAATGCACAAAATCCTAACAGGACTCCTGTGTACTTACTTAAGATAGGAGAGATTGTAATAATCAAAAATCCACTGAATTACTCCCTGGCAACACTAAACTTTCAGTTTAGGGCAAACTGCATTTGATTTATTATTTTTCTCAGAGGGGCTTATTATGAGCTGACCAGTTTACTCCCTTTATATAAAATTTATAGAAATAACATGAGTCTTTAAATGAGTGCTTTATATGGTTTTATACCCTTTATAATAATCCTTCCTCTCCTGCTGTCATAATTGATTACAAAGTAGAGAAACACTGAAAATGTTTTTAAAATTCTTGCTATCTCAGTGGGATTGTTTAGCAAAGCTGCAAGGGTAATAATCGCACACGCTGTAAAACTTGTGTCTCTGCTCTTGAGCTGGAATGGGAAGCCCCCCTTCCCTCTCCCAGCTGAGACTCCATTGCTGTTGAGAGTCAGTGTCCAGGTTACAGTCACAGGAAGTGTTGCTAAGACATCTTTTCTGGAGAATGTGCTAGTGATTGATTATTTTTTTTTCTCCATTCAGTCTAATCATGAAGAGTTGGGGAGAGAAAGAGAAGGAAGATCAGCTTGCATCACAACTGACTCTTGTCAAAACTGCATTTGTGCCAGGCATGCGCTGGCCCACGCCTTTAATCCCAGCACTTGGGAGGCAGAGCCAGGTGAGTTCAAGGTCAGCTTGATCTACAGAGCAAGATCCAGAGCAGGCAACAAAAAGCTGCTTTTGTTTCTAAGTTAAAAGTTTGGAGATGAAATGAACAGAGCACAAAGGTACTGCAATGTTGATTCTGAGTTGTGTATCCCACAAGGGAACCACCTGCCTTAGTCAATTTAAATTCACAATTCAAATGCTTTTAGGAAAAGCAGTAGCCACTGTTAAATGCATGCCTTATCCAACTGAAACACTGTAATATGCAATTCTCCCAACTACCCTAAAACTCTAGTCCCTGCACTCTGCACCCACTGATTCAACCAACTGCAGATTGAGAATATTCATAGGAAAACTACATCTGCATTGAACATGTCCTAGCCATTTTATTTGTCATTAACCCCTGAACAAAACAGACAACTATCCATATATCATTTATATTATACTGTGTAATATAAATACTCCAAGAATGACAAGATGAAGGAAGGCTATGTGTGTACTATATACAAATACTTCCCTATTTTTTATGTGATTGGAGTATCTGTAGATACTAATATCCTTGGAGAGTATTGGGGATTCTATAACTAATCCCCTACAAATATCAAATCATAGCTCTATTTTATCAACTTTTTTACATTTAAAAAATTTGAGTAAGTCCTGTTGACAGTGAGCAAGCAACTCAAGACCACACCAGTAGTAATTTCAGTGGCAGGGAATCAACTGAGGTATACAACTCTGCCTGTTACTTTCAGCCTCTGAATCACACTGGCTGGGAGAGCAGTCTGCATTTTTTTTTAAGTATCCCAATTCACAAGCAGGATAAGTAAGCACCACTTTATCCTGGAGGGTGTACAAACACATCTGCAATAGCCTTGGAGATTTAAATAATGAATTGGATATATCTAAAAAACAAAGCTGTTTTATTTTTCCATACAACTCAATGTTTGGGCCCTGAACTTAAAGTAAACTTTGTCTTACATCATGAGTGACCTGCTTACAAAGTTCATTAGTTTAATACTGTACACTCAAGCTCAGTTTGTGTTAAGGAAGACCGTTGTGAACAATCAGATAAAAGACCCTTCTTTCCTTTTAGATATCTGTCTTCCTTCCCTCCCATATATCCTTTACATGCCTTGTATGTTCAAGTCAAACTCAATGAAACAAGTCAGAACTAGGGGAAAAAATGTGATTGAAATCAGAATATGTTTCATCAAAAAAAAAAAAAAAAAAAAAAAAAAAAAAAAAGAGCCAGGCAGTGGTGGTGCACACCTTTAATCCCAACACTCTGGAGGCAGAGCCAGGTGGATCTCTGTGAGTTTGAGGCCAGCCTGGTCTATAGAGTGAGCTCTAGGATAGGCACCAAAACTACACAGAGAAACTCTTGTCTCAAAAAAAAAAAAGAAAGAAAGAAAGAAAGAAAGAAAGAAAGAAAGAAAGAGAGAAAGAGAGAAAAAGAAACAGAATAAACACAAAATAATTATAAAAATGGAGAAAATACCCATTTAGAGGGCACAGATATCATTCAAGGGAATCATACAATAGGATATTTGAATCTCCCTATACAGCCCCCTTCCTTCATTTTTTAAAGATGTATGATATAGGCATTTTCTGACACTATTTAAGGTTAGCTACTTTTTAGGACATTGACTTAGAATCAAGGAGTCTCACTAACTGGTAGAAGGATAACTGGGGACTGAGTGGATGGCACTGTTTTTTCAATATTTGTCAATATTTGCTGAATGACTATTTTATCTCTGCCTTTCCCCATAGAAATGCCTCTTTCTTGTCATTATGATCTATATGAAATAATCTGAGACATACAAATTAGTGCTCTAATGCAATCTTTTAAAGTAAGCTAGAAATTCATGATAAAAAATTCAAAAACAATCTAAACCAACACTGAAAAATATTCAGAATTGAAATAATAGAGCTTGGAAAGTAATTGTTAACCCTTTCAGTATTGAAGACCAAACAAAGAAAAACACTCTAACATGTATACGAATTATGTACTTCCTTAAAAGGCCTAAAACTAAAATTAAGGTACTTTTTTAACAAAAAGGAAATAAACAAACAATGACATAATAAAATATGAGAAGACATGATGTAAGTAGAAAATGGATAATGTCACCTAAAATGTATGGTATGATTCCATGAAAAAGAAATTCATAACCAGAGAGAACAAGTACAAAAATTTGATAACTGTCATGAAATTAAAAACAAATAATAAAAATAGTTGTGTTATAATTGCACAGAAATAATACATCAGAAATACAAACAAATAATCCAAGAGGACAGAAACAATTTAAATAGACCTATAGTCAGTGACAAGATTAAAATGTTAATAAAAACTCTTCCAACTAGAGATTAAGCTCAGGCCGAGCTGAATTCTACCGGAACCATAAGGAAGAATTATCATCAATGTTCCCTGTTTCATAAACATAGAGGAGGCTCACTGTCAAATTCTTTTTATGAAGCCACTATAACAATCATACAAACACTGGACAAGTACACAATCAAATGAGTAAAGTATTGGACAACCTCTCTACTGAACACAGTGTAAAAATTCTCAGTAAAATGCTTGTAAACCAAGTTAAACCAAACATCAAATAATTCACCATACCTAACTGGGCTTCAAGAAAGATGCAAGGTTGCTTTAACCTATATAACTGAATAATATATTAATATATTCAATGATATAGATCACATTATTATCTCAATAGATGTAGAAAAGACCTTTGATAGATTCCAACTTCCCTTCATAATAAAAGCCTCCAAACAAATTAGAAACAGAGGGAACATATTTAAATATATTAAGGCCTATATATGACAAACCTATAATAACAATATACTAAATAGGAAACACACAAGATCAGACATGTTCAGGTTGGTATGGTTATAGGCCTGAATAGGAAACAAAAGAAAGCAAAACATTTCTAGTAAAATTAGAAATGAGACAAGAATATCCACTTTCTCCACTCTTTTTCAATATAGTGTTTGAGCTCTTCACTACAGCAATATAAGAACAGAAATATGAAAGAAACATATAGGAAAGATAGACATCAAACATATTTGCAGACAATATGATATCGTACAAAAGAGAAAATAAAGACTCAAATAAAAAAGGTCTTTGCATTTATGAACACTTTTAGCAAAAGAGCAACATATAAAATCATCACCCTTTCTATATACCAATAGAAAGCAAGCTGAGAAAGTAATCAGGGAAACAATTTCACTCATAATAGCTTCAAAAAACATCTAGTTTACTAGGGTTCTTTCAAGGAATAAAAATGATATGTTCTCTCTCTTTGTGTGTCTTTGTCTCTGTCTCTCTCTGTGTCTCTGTCTCTGTCTGTCTCTGTCTGTCTGTCTGTCTGTCTGTCTGTCTGTCTCTCTCTCTCTCTCTCTCTCACACACACACACACACACACTATGAGCGTGTGTATTCCAACAATGGCTGACAGCACACCGGAGAGACAGAGAACTTTATAGCTATTGAGTCTTGAATACTGGAAGTCTTAGAGGACCTGATCTGCAGTTGGAAACCAAAGGATTTCTAAGCAGCCTCAGGCCTTCAGCCCACACAGAAAAGCCAATGAACCTGAGTTCCCATAGCAGTGGAGGATGGTAGCAGCAACAACAGCAGTATGTACTCACAGGTGGAGGCTGCAAGGTTCTTTCCTGGAACCTCTATATCTGGCTGGGTGGCAAAAAGTGCTACATGCTTGGGGAGGACTTTCCTCCCTCAGTTAATGCCTCCTGAGAATGTCTTCCTATATCCAAGTGGAGATGTGTTGCTTAACTGATTCCAGATTTAATCAAGTTGACAATCATAATTAACCACCTCACCTAGTAATAAACTTAACCAAGGTAGTGAAAGATTTCTACAACAAAAACTGTAAAGCATTAAATAGAAATTGAAAAAGCCCATAGTAGATGGAAGACTTCCCATGTTCCTGGGTCAATAGAACTGATACAGTGAAAACAGTCATATCACACAAAGCAATCTAAAGATTTAATGCAACCTCCATTAACATTCCAATGACATTCTTAGCAGAAAAAGAAAAAAGATCCAAAAATCCACATGGGACCAGAAACTATCCTTTGTAGCCAGAAGAGCAAAAAGAACAATACTGAAAGTATCAGGATGTCTGACTTGAGGTCTTAATTCAGGGCCATAGTCACAAAAACAGTATAGTATTTGCATGAAAACAGACACATTGGTCAACAGAAGTGAACAAAGAATGGGAGACAGGACAGCAGAACAACAGCAATGGGACTTATTTATTTGTTTGTTTGTTTATTTTTTATTTTTGCAATAATGTCTGGTTTAAATGTGAAATATTCCTATAGTCTCACGTGTTTGAAGCTTGTTCCCTGCCTGGTGGTGTTCTTTTGATAGGATGGGAACCTTCAGGATATAGAGTTATGTGGAGGGTCTCACTTCTAGGGGCTCCTTGAGAACAAGGGGATCCTTGAGTTGGAACTGTCCTCCGTTCCTGTCTACTCTCTGCAGACTTACAGACTGCAGACACACTGTGACCAACAGCTTCACCTTTCTTAGGCCTACGCCATCCCCAACAAGGATGGGATCTAAACCTTCTTAAGCTGAAGGCCAGAATATGCCCTTCTGTTGTAGAATATTTGTTTAAGTAGGCAAAGATGTGTTACATTTGTTTATCCTGCATTTGTTTAACTTTGTAAAGATGTGCTGTATTTGCATTAATTAAATAAAATTAACCTGGACTCAGAGAGGCAGAGGTAGCAACTAGCTGACAGGAAGTAGTGGGGAGGAGCATGGGCAGGTTTTTTAGTTGGGTGCAGTGTAGGAGGAGAGAGGCTTCTGGGACATCAACGTAAAAAGTTAGCCAGTTGTTACTCTAACTCTCTGAGCTCACAGGTTTTCACCCTAGCTTTCGAAACCCTAGTTTTATTAAAACGATAGAGATTTAGTTAAAGCTACCTTTAGTGGCAGCAATAGAGCCATTGTCTGGGGGAACAAAATACCCCCTGTCCCCTAGCTAAAGCCTGAGCAGCAGAACTGCTTGCTAGTAGTTTAAAGCACAGACACTGTGAGGAGGTAAAACATCACCCTTGCTCCCACAAGTTGCTTTATTGTCAGGTTTTTGGTCATGGTATTGAGAAAAATAACTAAGAGATGCCAAGATCACATACTGGAGAAAACAGACTCTTTAATGGACAGTGCTGGGTAAACTTAGTATCTATCTACAGAAGAATAAAGACAGATCCCTATTTATCATCCTGTACAATTGTCAATTCAAAACAAATCAAAGACCTTGAGTACACGGAACTCTGAAATTGTTCAAGAAAAAGAGAAGGGAAACATGCCACTATATAGTCAAAGGCCAAGATTTTCTAGAACATCTCAAGGCCATCAAAAGAACTGACCTATAGGACTGCATGAAATTAAGTTTCCTGCATGGCAATGGAAACAATAAAATAAGATAAATATTTGTTAGTTGTATATCTGGCAGAAGTTTAGTATCTAGATTATATAAGGAACTCAAAAAATTAAATACAATAAATAAATAAATGCATTACCAGTCAATAAATTAGCTAATAAGTTAATAAAATAAACAAATAGTTTTCAAAGAATGAACTACAGGTAGGTAATAAAAATATGTAAAAATGCTTAACATTATTAGCAATTTTGGAAATGCATATTAATAGTATTGTAAGACTCACTCCACAGTTAGAATGGTTATCATTAGCAAGCAAAATATAATGCTAGCCAATGGTGTAGGAAAAGTGGAATGATTCCTTATGTACTGCTGGAGGGAATGTAAACTGGTTCATCAAGGAAATACTATAAAGGTTTCTCTATAAAGTCTGGATATATGCCCAAAGAACTATAAGCCTACATGCCACAAAGCACCTGTATATATCGATGTTTATTACAACACTATTTATAATACCAGAATAACGTAACAGAACTATATGTCTGACAATGAATGAATAAAGAAAATGTGTGATACATAAAAGATGGAGTTTTGTTCAGCCATAAAGAACAAAAGTGTGGGGCCTGCAAGACCATTCAGGGGTAAAAGCACTTGCCATCAAGCTTGGGTTTGATTCCTGGAGCCCATGGGTAGAAGGAGGGAATTGACTCCTGTAAATTGTCCTCTGATCACTGTGCACTGTGCACACACACACAGCTAAATAAGTGAATGTAGAAAAGAGGAACATTTGTAAATTAAATTATAGAATTTCCTAGATACTATATGCAACCAGAGAGTACCATGTGGAATGAAACAAATCAGATTCAGAAATGCAAAAAAGTAACTAAGAAATAAGTAATAATTTTCATTAATTATGTTCTTATTATTCTGTTAGTATTGATATTTTGAGGCCATTAATGAATATGTTTTGGGCTAAAACAACCTTCAAGGGAAATTTCAATATTGTTATTATTCAGTTTGTCAACAGAAAATCAACTTATAGAAAGAAATATATGATTAAAGAAGTTAAATTTATTCACATGATTAATTTATATTTATAGAACATACATACTTACATATTATATGTGTATGCCTATATATACATATAGTGGGGTTATTTGTCTATCTTTATTTTGAGAATAGGTGTTTAGTACCATCTGCTTAAAAGTCTAAAGATAGTAACAGGTTCAGAAATAATGATCCCTCCGTGCCTCTTTTATAGTCTGCAATCATTTTCCAGTAAGCAAATAGGATATTTTAATGCAGTAAATTATTTCAAATCTGGAGAAGTGCAGGTATAACAAAAGCTACAACATTATAATGTCTAAAGAGACTGTTGTTAGTGAAAGCCAGTAACCACAGACTCCTACTGGCCAAGAACAAATAAAATTTCAATACCAATATGGCTTATCCTGTCAAAAATGGAATACATTAAATCATAGTTTTTGAGATGGGTTCTAACTGTGTAGACCAAACTAGCCACAAACTCTTGATCCTCCTGAACCAGCCTCCCAAATGGTTAGAATTACAATGATCATGCAACCATACATATATTCAAATGCATAAATGATATATACGTCTCCATTTTAAAGGATGTTTGAAAGCTAAATTATTATTTTTAAAACTGATACATCCAAGGACAGAATTTCTCATCTATCCCATCTTTCCTTTAACACCTGTATAGTCAGCTAACCAAATGATAAATGAGAGACACTTCCCTTCCAGAAACACTGCACTGATGAGTCAGAAATTTATAATAAAAGATGATAATCACCACTTTGCAACCTATGATTGATGAATGGATCTAGGTATAAATGGCCAACACCTATTTGCTTCACAAAACTGATTTTATGGCCTCCTGAATGAAGGAGTCTTATGGGGGAAAACAATCTGATTTGAACATGGCAAGCCTCTGTTCTCCAAACAGACTGAAGAAAGATGATGACCCAGGATCTAACTAAATGGATGAAACATAGGGACAAAATGAGCAAAATCAGAAGTGTGGAAAGTACAGGAAAAAAAAAACACCAAGTTTCTTCAACATAGACAACTCAACGAGATGCACGTATGTCACAAGGGCACTCAGGAGTCAGTGGTGATTCTGTCCTGGCTTTGAAGGATTTTTGAGTGACAACTCTTTACAACAGGAGAAAGCTGAGGGAAAATAATAGCCAGAAAGTCGATTATTTTTCTGTTGCTCCATTAGAAAAACATTGCAGGAGATGCCACTGCCCCCTACATTTGAGGAGACTCATGTACCTGAAGCAACATTGCCAAAACCCATTCAGTGGAAACAGACCTGTGGATAGCTAGCTAAAACCGTGAGTCTGATGAATTTCTGGATGGTAAGTGTGGGCCAGTGTAAGCTTGAGAAGGTGGACAGTTAAGTAAAACCAAATTTTTCATGGGATTAATCACCAGATTTTCAGAGAAAGAACAGATTTTTCATGGCTCTGGCAGAAAGGGGAGAGTAATCACTGTAGAATGCAATCAGAAACTTTGCCATGGTCTGCCCTATAGAGGAAAGATGGCCAGTGTCTTATTCCATTCTTATTCCATTGGTTAAAAAAAAGTATTCATCTGACTCCCTGTGCTTCTAGCCATTCTCTCTTGTATGATAAAAAACAAACAACAACAACAAAAAAAAAAAAAAAAAAAAAAAAAAAACAGGATGCTAAACAGAGGTCAAAGGTCAGGGATTCCAGGAAGTAGGAAATACTAAAGCAAAGGAAGAGTTTGAATTCAAAGTTATGAATGTAAGTCTTCTTATTAGATAACACTTTGGAAAGGCAGTCACAGCATTGAAAGGGATCCATGGAAAGACTGGAACTTGGAAGCGTGACTGTCACAGAATGCTTCTGTATATGAGGGAGTACAGTAGAGAGGCTGCCAACACGACTGCTCCATTTTTCAGGAGGAAGGTTTTCTATTGTGAATAAGAAAGAAAAGAGCCGGAAGCATCTGGAAGAGTCCAGAGCCAGCGCAGTGAGAATGAGACTGGGCATGGCCAAGGTTATCTGTGAGAGAAATGAGAGAGGGAATCGCAGAGATAACAAGACAGCAAGGGGCAGAGAATAAAGTGCAGCAAGAAGGGGAATGGCAAGAGAGAGCTGGAGGAGGATGAGTAGTTCAGAAGAGGGTAGGACCAGGAGGCTAGTGTAGACCTGGAAATGTACAACAGGCACTGAGGAGTAGGGACTGCAGGAGCCTGGAGGCCAGCATGATCTTTGATATGCTGATAGGCACCACCACAGGTAGCCTTTTTCCCAAATGCCAGAGGTAGGGAAATGGCTCCTTTTGACCTTCTGGTATCAGTTCCACAATGTTCCTGAGGAATGCTGACTTTTATCAAACCACCAGAAATCCTTCAATAGACCACCTTGAGTTTATTTCTGAATATGTGGATTGCCTTTTGGAGTTTGGAGAACTAGAGTTAACTTTGGCCTCGACAGCTTTTCTCTCACCCACCTTACCATTACACCTACAGACTCAATACAATAAAAGGGATGGTAACCCAAAGAGCTTCAAGATGAGGGCTACCTGGGAGAAGGAATATTAAGCTGTAACTAGAGGATCTCGTGGACTGTGTCCTACAGCAATGCCAACTTAATTAAGAAAATTCTGAAACTGAAAGCCTTGCTGACACTGTTTCTAATAACTAGCACAACATGCATGATTAGTAGCAAAATAAGCATTGCATGAAAAAGCCGAGAAATAATACAACTGGACATAATCATCAGAACCACACTTTGACATAGTACAAATGTTGAAAGTATCAGGGAAGGAATTGGAGGCAACTAAGGTTAGTATGTTAAGAATGTTCACACACATACATGTACACACACACACACACACACACACACACACACACAGTCAATGACCTGGAAAATCTCAGTAGAACTTTCACAAACTGAAAAGCAGAAAGTAAAACAAAAAGATAAAGGAGCAGAGTGATCCTGGTAAGTATTATCCATATGAAATCGAAATGGCAAAAGGAGACGAGGATGGAGAGGAGAGCACACACTTGAAAAATGGAAACCTTCTAGGATGAATAAGACCAGGGACCAAAAGGAGGGGTGGCAATAGATAAATCTATGAGATGGGATTGAAATCTTATTTGTAGCTCATAATCCTATCTTTGTATATGTTCATCTTCCTTGAAAACTAACTAGTAAGAGGCAAACAAGTGAGAAAACTGAATGTAGGGTAGATATGAACACAGGATGGTCTTCACAATTATTTTAATCTAAATCCATTCTAAACTTGTAGCTGGAGAGTTTCTCTCTAGCTCCCACCAAGCCTCGCCAGTCCCGGAGCCCACTTATAAAATAAACACACTGACTCTTATATTGTTTAAACTGTCTGGCCATTAGCTCAGGCCTACCACTGTCTAGCTCTTACTCTTGTACTACACCCACTTTTGTTAATCTATATGTCGCCACGTGTTCCATGGCTTTACCTACTTCCTCTACATGATGTTCCCTGGACGGCAGCAGGTGTCTCCTCTCTCTGCCTTCCTGTCCTTTTCTTTCCTCCTCTCTGCTAGTCCCGCCTATACTTCCTGCCTGGCTACTGGCCAATTAGTGTTTTATTTATCAAACAATCATCCACAGCATAAACTTAGAGTTAATTACAAGAGAGAGAGAGAGAGAGAGAGAGAGAGAGAGGTACCATCTAATCAAAATACAGGTAGTTTAACTTGCTCTTGTTATTTTGAAAACAATGACATATTGAGCTAATTGAAAAATTGTCGCTGGGTGGCTATTTTCCTACAGATCTTTGCTAATTTTTTGAACAAGGTGTCTTATTATTTTAAGTTATTATCATAAAGATTGTAACAGTCAGTTTGTTACTACTGTAACTCAATAACACCAGTGGGTTGTTTGTGAGGGGCCACATCTCTTAATTCTGGGAAGTGGGGAGCTCAGGAGAACTGAGCTGGCATGTGGGGAGGGCTTCTGTGCACATCACAGAGGAAGGCAAGAGGTAATTGAATATATGAGACAGAGAGAGAAAACCTGCCTTTGGTCAAGAATCCTCTACTGAAATAACATTGATCCATTCATGAGGAGTCAGCCTTCATGACTCAATTACTACTTACAAGTTCCATCTCTTAATATGATCCTAATGACAATTAAACTCTAAAATGAGTTTTTGAGAGGACAAATACACTATAGCAAAAAATGCAAACTGAACTTTAGAGATGGAATAATTTAATGCCAGCATCTTGCTGTGTATGAAGAATAGAGGAAATAGAGGGGCTAAGACATAGAGCTGGTCTGGATGGGTTTGAGAGTTAATGGCAATGGGCACAGTATAAACAGGGTTTGTGATGCTGCCCTCATGGCTTCTGAATACAGTAGACCAAAATTAAATATTAAAGTTTCTGAAAGAAACTTGTACAGCATCTTAAGTATTGTGAGGGGGGATTAAAACTGAACAAATAAAAAACAGATGGACACATTTCTCTCTGTTAAAAAAGAGCAGTCTGACAAAACATTTCAAATATTCACAACTTTGGTTCTTTGAAATATAACTATTCATTATTCTTAGGGAAAAAAATTATAGTTAATCCATTCATTAACAAACCATCTGGGGTGCTGACATCGCCCCGTCCTTGCCTTTCTAACTGCGTATGACACACACAGAGAGAGATTTAAAATGTAGCAATGCAGTGTGTACAGATAGAAAGGGGCATGTGCAGATATTTAATTAAAACCATATAAGATGGGAGGCGATAGATGTACATGGTGGAACCCTGTTTGAGAGGTTTATAATGGTGCACGTGAAGAGAAGCCAGAGCCTGGTGCCTGTTAAGAAGCATTACGGAAAATTACTAAATAAGCCCTATTATGAAAGATCAAGGTCTGTAACGACAGGCCAGGCAAAAGTGCAAATGGATGTTAAAAATAAATCTCATCTTTATTTTACCCCAACCAGTAAAATTAGTACTTAAGGATATATTATACTTCAAGGTATCTCTGAAATTCAAGATAGATGAGCATGCGTGTACACGTATACACGTTATTTTGCATTAAAAGTTGAAGGGCTCATACCAAATGCATAATCGAGCTTAGACATAAATAAAATAAAAATTGGGGGAAAGTTATAGCCACTGCGAAATAGTAAAGCTTTCAGGTGTAACTGAAGCTCGTGTTGTGTAATAAAAGGAGCTTTAAGCTGTTCTGGCTTTAGGCCTTTTACACATCATTAACATCCACCATCTCAAGTCACTTCAAATTAGGCATCCAAGCAGTTAAGTTCACATTTTCCTTGCTTCAAGAGGAGAATTATAAATGTGAGGCCTCCTCCTCCTTCCCATAAAAAATTAAAATGCTGCAGTTGGGTCAAAGCAGAAAGCCAGGAGCCCAGAGCGTGATGAAGGAAACTAGAAATGCAGGAAGTTGCAGAACAGAACTTCCATGGCTCTCCTCGATCCTGTATTTCTCAGCTGTATGGAGACTACCAACGGTTGAGAAGAGTAAAACTGTAATCTATGTCATAACAAATCTTCCTGTGCTGGTCTTGTGGACTCCAGAGAAGGAGAATTCACCTAGTGGATTCAGAGCTGAGATTCTGAAGGGAGGCATCCCAGTGTAATTGGGGGAATGTATGCTTTTTACAGTGATTTATTCCGCAGAGACATTTGGAGCAAAGTTTTTCATTTAAATTCATGTGTCACATGTGTTATGTTTTGTTCTGCATTAAAGTATATCCACACAGATTTCTATGCTGCATTATTATTTATGAGTATGGAAGAATTTAAAAACAAGTTCTAATAACCAAGATTATTTCCAGCATGTTTTCCATCCTTAAAAATGTATAAATTTGTGCTCCAAAATATAACACCACACATAGGTCAATGGGAGATGGGAGGTGAAGAAGACAGAAGTGTCCTAAAACATCTGGGAACCCAGGATACAACACAAACATCATTGTGAAGTAAATCACTGAGATATCTACGACAAGCAAGACAGAGACAGATAACCGTGATTTCCTGATAGAGAAAGAGGATAAATACAGAGAAAGAGACTGGAGTTAGTTCTTTTTGTTGGCCAGAGTTTCAATACACATATACAACACACACACACACACACACACACACACACACACACACACACACACACACACTATGCAAAAGATGTAATAGATTTAGTGATTGCTAAAGATTTTAATATACTTCCTCAAGGCAATTCACTGAAGACACAACTCAAATTGACTTGAAAAGGAACACTGTCACCTCCCAGAAACTAAGGCTGGCTGAGACAAGATAAACTGGGAAGCTGATCACATCAAGGGAAATGAAGTAATGCAGACTGCAGACACAAAAGTGAAAACTGTGACTGCCTTTTTTCCCCTTGCTTATATTTTTCTTTGTACTCTCAGATGTTCACATAAGTGGTACTTTCTGCCCCCTCTAATAAAAATGCTGAGAGTCAAGAGAGAATGGACTGGCTGTACATGTGTATATTCAGCTGCAGTTTCCCATTATGACAGTGAAGTTCATGCCAATAAGCAAATGGCATGTGGGGTTGAAGCCATGAGTAGGAAGGCAAACCTGTCTATCTCCAAAGATGGCAAGCAGATTTTAGTGACTTCATTTGACAGGTGCCATTGACCTGAGAGTTTGCTGTCTTCAAGATATGCATAATCAAATTTCTCAGTTTTGAAGTGGTGGTATTTGCATGTGTTTAAATATGGTACTATGGGAAGGAGGTTTGAAAAACAGCAGCACTATCAGGGTTTTAAGAAAGGGAGAATTCCGTTATCATCCAATTATGGAAGAAATTCAAAACCTATTTTGAAGAGGGAAGAAGGTTTTACTCCTTACTATGGGAAGGAGGTTTTAAAAACAGCAGCAGCAGCAGGGTTTAAAACAGGGGAGAATTCCGTTACCATCTAAGTCATGGAAGAAATTCAAAACCGATTTTGAAGAAAGAGGGAGGATGCTCTCATAAGCATCTAACTCTAGTAAGAAAGCCTGTCTTGATTGAAGGATAGTTAGAGCAGGGAAATATCCAGGCTTTTGCTATACACCTGTTTTTTCTCTTCCTGTTACAAAACGACCCAGAGGAAGCAAAGATGTTTCCACTCAGACCCATTCACTAATTCACAAAGGTGGGAGGTAAGCAGAGTGATGGGGAAGAACCCAGATGATAAAATCCCTACAGAGTACTAGGAGATATGCAAGGCCTTTTCTCTAATGGGAACCAAAAGGAAATCCCCACCCAGAGCTAAACCTTCAGGAAGATGACATTGATGCCACTTTTGATTCTCAGTACCATGGAAGCAAGTGAAGGAACATTAAAGATGCTCCTGGCAGTAACTTATTCTAACATTTTTTTTATTCTAAAAGTTAGACCATAAACAATATCTTAATCTGACTCCTGTGTCCCTCATCCTCAGGCTGTAAGATGAAGCTCATAAGTTCATAAATTGGCAACCTGTTAGTAAGTCTGCCCAATTACAGATGTATAAGGTATGGTGTGTGTGTGTGTGTGTGTGTGTGTGTGTGTGTGTGTGTGTGTGTGTGTGTTGAGCAATCCTGGGCTAGAATAACCAAAGGTGGGTCGTCATAACTGTCTTTTTTCCAGTGCTTTCCACCTGGGGTATATTTTGTCTCCCTCTGACTGCCCGGTCTGTAGGCATTTCACATCTTACCAAAAACAAAACTGTGCTCCCAGTGTGTTATTATATTCTCTAAGTAGAAACTAACTTTGCCAGCAGTATTTAATGCACAGTCTTTTTTGTTTTAAAGTTCCAGTTGTATGAAAGGAAAACTGACTAAATCAACGTTAAGCTTTCCCAATTCAAGCCCAAGGGTAGAAAATTGTATCGTTGAAGACATTACCAGAATGTAGCTGCCGAAGCTTAAGGTTTTATGCCTGAGAAAGGATCTGGAGTCTACAATCTTCAAGACGTAAAAATGAAGAAAAACAGGTCACTTAGGCAGGGGACAAGCAAGTGTTTGCACTTTTCTCCAGGTAAGGGTGGGCATAAGCTTCCATTGTAATACCTGCTGCTAGAATAGTTGCTTGACCAAATGTCTAGAAATTTCTTTTTAGTTGTTGAATGCAGGTTACATTGAACTCTAAAACACTAAACAGCAGTTTCTTGTGTGAAAATAAGATTTTGATGATAAGTAAAGCCTATGTAAAGAAGGTATAAGCAATGTGTGTAAAATGGGCATCCTGCATAGTGAGTGTGCCTGGGTTCTACTAAGTGAGATAACTGAGCCCTGTGTCCTAAAGGCATTAAAATTGTGAATGGTCCATTAAGAACTTGTTCTTAGAGCAAAACCATGCCCTGCTGATGTGCATGCAAGGCCTGCCATGTTCACTCCAAGTCTAACTAGAACTCAACAGCAGATGGAGAACAAGGAACTGATTTAGGTTTCTGCCTCTCACATTGAAACTTCTGAGGTCATTCACGAGCACTGCATCATAAAACAAATCATTCAGCAAGGCTGCCAGAGGGCAGTAAAAACTTCACTGGCTCTATATATTCTGTGTTGGAGCACTGTAGGCAGCTTTCCATAAGGCAGGGGTAATAGGACAGGTGTGGCAAAACCATGAGCTAGAAACTGCCTGGGAAACTCTGGCCAGGCCTGACAAGGTGGTGCTGCTGGCACCCTCGCCATCACAGTCCAAAATGCCCCAATTAGGCACTAACAAAGAGCAAGCTGAGCAAACACATTGCTAAGACAACTCCCCTGGGAAGACGTAAATACAAATTGATGCAAAGCCCAGAGCATTTGGATACCCTGGCAACAAGCATCCCTGGGAGCGATGAGGTTTCCAGTTAGTGTGTGGAATGTCAATGCTATCATGTTATGGCAAAGACTCCAGAGGATTGTTGAGTCTCCTATAGCAGAGGCCAGAGCCACTGATGGGAGTGCTGATGATAGACAGATGACCTCCTTAGACCCAGTCACAAATCCTGCAGGGCAGGAATGCTTCCCATCTCTGCATTCATAAAAGACAATGAGAGCAATGACTGGAAAGAAACACAATACCATTAGCTAATGAAACTGCATTTTTCTATCATTAATTTATATTGAAGTGTGGTTAATTAGTTTTCATTTTTATTAGCACCACATACCTTAACACCTTGGGGCAACGGGTTTTGAGTATCAGTCATAAAGAAGTACTTTAGCATATCATATGCAATAACTTTGGGGGAAACTGCTCACATTTTCCCTTGTTCATAGACTTTTAAACCATTATTCAATTATCTTGAGCTGATTACGAACATTACAAAAGATACAGTGCACTTAAAGAGAGAGGGAAAAACATTAGGGCACTTAAGATGTGGTGTGTGTGTGTGTGTGTGTGTGTGTGTGTGTGTGTGTGTGTGTGTATCCAACATTAGTCAACTTTTCCCATAGATACTAAACGGTTTGGGAAAAATTTTTTTCTTACTTGGAATGTCTACAATTAACTTGGCCATAATTTAATATTTACAGAGTAGTTTAAAGTTTCCTAGTGTTTTACAAGTAATGCTTAGTCTTCCTTTAGAACAATCTCAAAAGGTATAAGAAGTTGAATTTCTCACCAGGGATAGAAGAGGAAATTCTGAACTACCACAAGAAAGAATATTGTTATAAAGGGTTTTTGGGTGGTAAACAAAGGAAGGAAGTCAGATGCTTATCTATTTTATTGACTTGATTCATGGTAAATTCTGCCAACACTTACTTGAACTCAGTTGTGACAATAATCTTTCATGTTTTAGTTATGATTAACTATGATGGACCGTGGTAAAGAATGGGAGTTTAATATAGAGAGTCTTGAGATCAAGCAGTTTAGAGCTGGATAGACTTAGGGAGATCAGCTGTTCTCGAACAGCTCTGCAAGTGGGCCATCTCAGACAGATGGAAATGAATTAAGTTCTTGAGATACTTTCTCTCCTCAACCCTTTCACAGTGGAATGTCTTTTAGTACAAAAAAAATAGTGTTTCCTTATGTCCAAAACCCACAAGGTTTCCAAATAAGCCCATTTCCTCTTATTCAATCCTCAATAGAAGTGAAGAGATTCAGAAATAAATTATTTATGAACACACAGAACAATACTGATTTGTATTATGGATGCTCACCTTTTCCATAGAAGCATCTACTTCTTAGACTTCCTTCAGCTGAGTATTTTACTCTTCACTTATAGGTTATTGGCAATTTATCAAACAACCACTATATTTATCTAGTTAATTTTATGAGATTTTAATCATGACCCTTAACTTAGAAAAATGCAGTTTTCTGGTGGAACACAGTACCTAAATGAAGGAACACTATGTACTTATCCACCTGGGCCACTCAAGGCACGGTCTCAAAACAAACACACTAATAAACAAACAAACCCCAAAATGCAAAATGCACCTGTCCACCATTTTTATGAACCTATACATTTCTTGCTTCCAGAATTCTCCTTTTACTTGTGGTCTATACTGTGTCAATCCATTAGGCATCAAAAAAAAGAAGAAAAGAAAATGAAAAAGTTCATCCTAATTACATGTTTTTCTCAGTACAAAGAAAAATTAAAAAAAAAAAAATGAATTGAGTACTACTGCAGTCCTGTGCGCACAGCAGCTGCTCAAGACACATGGATCACGCAGGTTTCTCATGTAGATACTTAATATAATTACATTGGGAAAATATTTGGACAAAGTAGAGTACTGGATTGCAGGATAGCTTAAAGGTTTTTTTTTTTTTTATGAAAACAGATGGCATCATAAGAAATCAGGCAACAGTGTCATATAGGATAAGTGCTGTCAATCAAGATGCATTCTTCATATGACAATTGTGGTGGTTAATGAAATATTGCATTCAGAAATGCTGACATGTATTTCCATATTTTGACTGTTATGGTGATTATTCAAGAAATGGGAAACAGTGAAATGTGGGTTAGAAAATCAGATAGACCTAAGTTTGGATACTTGCCAGCTGTGCGACCTATCTTCTTGAGTGTATTGAATCCCTTCTCCCCCTCACCCTGCACAAAAGGCAACTCCAAATGGGTGGAAGACCTTGATATTAGAGCTGAAGCTCAGAAACCGCTTAAGAAAAAAGTAGGAAGAACACCTCAACGTATAGGCATAGAAAGGAACTTCCTGAATAGGGGGCACTCTGGAAAAAAGCCAACCAATGGGACGTTAAGAGATTTTAGAAGCTTAGGTGCATGAAAAAGAGAAGCTATTGAGGGAAGAGATGGCATAAGAGTTGGAGAAAAATCTGCACCAGCTAGACATCTGAACAGAGGACAAACATCTAGATACACAAATAACAACAACAAAAACCTGAACATCGTGGAAACAAGCAAAGCAATCAATAAAGTAGCTAATAAAGTGAACAGACAGTTTTCCACAGAGGAATTATAAATTGCCAATAAACATATGAAAAGATGCTCAATCTCACTAGCCACCAGGAAAATGGAAAATAAATCACACTAAGATGTCATCTCACGCCAGCCAGAAGATCAGACACGAAGGAAACAAAGAACGAAGGCCGACAAGGATGTGGAAGGACTCACTACTGGTGAGAATGGAAAGTAGTCCTGCTTCTGTGGAAACCGGTTTGGAGGTTTCTCGAAAATCTAGAAATAGACCTACTATGTGGTCCGACTCTACGACTCCATATTTAGCCAAAGGACTCCAAGTGAACACAGCAGAAAATCTGTACACCAATGCTTGCTGCATCAATATGCATAGTAGATAAATTATGGAACCAGCCGAGAAGTTAATAAGAAGATGTGGCATGGAATTCTTTCATGCCACGAAGAAGAATTTATGTAACTCATAGGAAAATGCATGCAAATGGAGACAATTATATCAAGCAAATAAAGCCAGTCTCTGAAAGACAAAAGTGTGTTTCCTCATATCTGTGGTTCCTAGATTTTATACAGTCACATGAAATCATAATACAGTATACATTAAATTAAAGTATAAATTAAGTTGTTTAGGGAAATATGAGGGACTAATGGGTTGGGAGAAGGTGAAAAAAGGAGGGTTGGGGCAACAGGGTTGGGGAGGTTGTTTTTGATGTACAATGTATGCCCGTGAGAAATTTAATTTTTATAGATTCTTATCGATCCCTACTCTCTGAGTCCTACATTCTTACCAAGACAGTGAAATAATCCCTGCCTTTTGTTTGGTGATCCCTCACTTAGCTAAAAAATTATAGGCAAACATCATTCTCCAGATTCACACTGATTTCTAGAAAATGTTAATAAAGAAAAATGAATGAATATTAGTTAATAAAAGTACATTGTAACTATTTTTCAGTTAGATATAAATGAGTGACATAATAAAAAATGGGAAGAAGTACACCAAGTTATAAGAAATATGTGTGAAATATCAATATCCACAATTTCATAAGAGAGTTCCTAGGAAATAACACATTCAAATCCACTACACAAAGGAACTTTTCTGATGGGGTCTGAGAGCTGCCCTAATCAATATGTGAAGAGATACTAATTTAGAGGGCAGTTAGATGTTATGTTCATTTAGTAGTAGATTCACCCCTGGGGCCTCTGAGCTCCCCAACTACAGGTTTCTGGCCAGATTTATACTACCACGCAGGAATTTCCCCCTGCAGAGTAGGCCTTAAATCCAGTGAGAAAGCACTTGGTTACCTTCATATCATTCATTTCACTATTGAGCCCTTAGGAATACTTCTCAGTGCTGGTGATTGTTATAGTTTACAGCTTGGTAGAACTGCTGATGACTGTTTTGCCTCAATTGTCCATGAAGCACCTTCTGGTATTATGAATTAAGAAGTTTCCTGGACATTACCGACTTGATTTCTTCATGTCCTGTGACCAAAGTATGTGGTATTTTCAACAATCAGGCTTTACCAATCAAGTTCTGGTGGGCCACCAAGAGCAGCAAGAATACAGCATTTGTGCTGGGGGTCTCCAGCGCACCCCTAACCAAAATCAGGGACCCAGACCTAGCAGTGAGCTTTTTGTTTAGCTTCTGGGGAACACCATTATCCCCTATGTAGGGTAACTTCGATTAAAGTCTTTCTATGAATACATTGAATATGTTTGTGTTTGACACCTATAAAATAGTAGGTCTTTTTCATACGTCCTTAGTGTTAATTGTCGTTCCATACTCCTCCTTCACTCACTCTACCTTCACATCTCTCTCTCCCCAACTAAACCTCGCTCGTCAGTATTTTCCCTTTCCCCATCATACAACGTGTGTTATATTATCCTGATTCACTTAATATCCTTCTTATCCTGCCTCACAATTGTTCCTTTCCAGGCTTTTTTCTTAATGCTACAGGTGTTCCAAGTTAAACACACAAATCTAAAGATCTGTCACTAAGATCCACGTATAAGTCAGCATATGGATAATTTGTCTGTCCGAGTCTAGGTTACCTCATTTAGTATAATATTCTCTGCTTCCATCCACTTACCTGCAAGTTTCATTATTTCATTCTTTATGACATTTTGTATAGGTAACACATTTCATTTTCAATTTACCACCTGATGGACATCTAGACCATTCTCATTCCCGAGCTAGTGTAAATACAGCAGCCATGAACATGAATGACCACATGTCTGTGTCGTAGAAAAAAAGTTTTTTTCATATGTTCAGAAGTAGTATAGCTGGGTCACAAGGTAGATCTATTTCTAGGTTTATGAGCAACCACCATGCTATATCCATAATGGCTGCAACAATTTGCACTCCCATCAACGGACATGGGGGCTCCCAACTCCAACTCCTGCAACCTTTGATGTCTTTTGTTTTTAAAAGCCTGGTTATTTATGTGTTACTCTTTTTTTTTTTTTTTTTTTTTTTTGTTTTTTGAGACAGGGTTTCTCTGTGTAGCTTTGCACCTTTCCTGGAACTCACTTGTAGCCAGCTGGCTCGAACTCACAGAGATCCGCCTGCCTCTGCCTCCGAGTGCTGGATTAAAGCGTTCGCACACACCACCCGGTATATGTGTTACTCTTAAAGACTTATTTTTCACTGAGCTCAGACTTAGAAGTAGAAATGCTCAATGAGGACAGTCCACATCTCCTGGTGATCTGTTCTTGGTGTTTTTCTTTGGCTTCTTTCAGTCTCTTGACCAAAATATCAGTGTCTTCTGCAGCCTCCTCCTTGTTTTTCTTCAGTGAATTGTTTCTTCTCCTTTTTCTCCTTCTTCTCCCTCTCCTCTTTCTACTCCTCCTTCTCCTTCTTTTAGTAGTAACCAAGTGAGAGTACTCAGATTGTGATCCACGTTGTACCCCAGAACAAAAGTTCTCCTTGGTCTGCAACAAGTACATTGCACATGTAGTTTTGATTTGCATTTTCTTGATGGCTAAGAATAGTGAACACTTTTATTACTATTTCTTAGGCTTTTGTATCTTTTTACTCTGAGAACATCCTGTTCAGTTCCATAGCCCACGTTTAGACTAGGTTGTGTTTCCTGGATATTTAGTTTTGAATTCTTTGCATATTGTAGACACTAACACTCTACTAGAGGTATAGCTGTCCACGATTTTCCCCCATTCTTTGCACTGCTTCTTTAGTCAATTAACAGTTTCCTTTGTAGTACAACAGCTTTCCCATTACTACTTGTTGACTGGTCTTCTTATTTCCTGGGTGACCACTGTCCTGTATCAGAGAGTCCTCACCTGAGCCTGTACCCTGAGTTGTACTGCGCACTCTATCTTCTAGAAGTTTCGGGTCCAACATTAAGATTTTTTTTTTTTATTCAATTGGTATTGATTTATGTGCAGAGTGAGAAGAGAAGGATCAAGGTTCATTCTTCTACATATAAATATCCAGTTTTCCTAACACCACTTGATAATGATGCTGTCTTTTCTCTAATGTATATTTTTGGAATCTTTATCTAAAAAAAAATCAAATAACTGTAGGTATAAGACTTATATTGCCGGGCGTTGGTGGCGCACACCTTTAATCCCAGCACTCGGGAGGCAGAGGCAGGAGGATCTCTGTAAGTTCGAGGACAGCCTGGTCTACCAAAATGAGTTCCAGGAAAGGCACAAAGCTACACAGAGAAACCCTGTCTTAAAAAAAAAAAAGAGTTATATCTTGGTCCTTAATTTATTCTGCTGATGAATGTGTCTGGTTATGTACCAGTACCATGCTGTTTCTACAACTTGACTCTGTGGTATAGCATAAAATCAAGGATGGTGATACTTCCAGCAGAGTTTTGTTATTCAGGATTGTTTTGACTCACTTGGGTCCTTTGTGCTTCCATAGTGTAAAGAATAAGTGTCAGTAAAGTACTCAGACACAAATCAAACATCTGTATCTCTCTCACACACACACACCACTCAGAGATCAACAGAGAAGATGAGGCAGAAAGAGATTAAGAGCCAGAGTTAGAGGGGACAGAAATGCAGCAGTGTCTTCTAGGCATGATGGAATGGCTGCACTCGTGAACTCACAGCATATGACTTGCACAAGATCAATCTAGTCAACACTCCAACACGGAAAAAGGGAAGAGCTCACAGACTCCAATCCTGAGGAGCTATTGACATTTGGAAGCCTCTGGATTCGAGAGTCAGCATTTTTTAAGGGTATGGCCCATGGTTACAGTGAATGGCCCACATCCATGAGTGCATGAGTGATACAAATTGTGCTTGGTGGGTTATTTAAAATAATAATAATAATAAAGAATTCATGAAATTGGAGGGGATGGGGAGGTAGGGTGGATCTGGGAAGAGTTAAGGAAGGAGTGGGGAGTGAATATGACCAAAATTACACTGTATGGAATTCTCAAAGAATTAATAATGTTACATTTCAAATGACATTCAATTCCAATGATCATGCTCTATAAAATATTACAGCAACACTGGGATTACATATAACCAGAAGGCTCAAGTTTTTAAAATTTACTTTAAGAAATAGTTCTTTACACATAAACATGCTCTCAAACATACCACATATGCTTTCTGTTTCTTTTCTTTCTTTTGGAAAAATACCTGGTATGCACTGAAACCAATACTCATTCAGCCTAACCTTTTCCATATTTCATGTATTACACTAGAATAAATTTATGTTTGGTTCAACTGCAGTAGAGGAGCTTGGTATCCTCAAAAAGCTGAGTGTAAAATTACCACTGAACTGAAGGCAGAGACTTGGAAAAGATCCTATACACCCAAATCTCTATGAGCAGACAAATGGGTAAATAATAATGTGTAATTATATTGACTTTACTTTTATTTTACATAACAAAGCCATACATAGCAATGAGGATTTGAGACATGTTAAAGCATGGATAATGCTTAAAAATGGCATGCTGAGCAAAGTAAACCAGATTGATTTAAGGACGAACCTTGTATGATTACATTTAGGAAACTTTTATAGTGATGAAAGTTAGAATCAAGGTCATCAGAAGCTGAGAGTGGAGGAAAAATGGAGTTATTGCTTAGTGATTACAGAATTTCTGTTTAGATGTAGAAAACATCTAGAGAATAGTCAGTAACTATGCTTTCACAATGATGTGAATGTAATTAATGCTACTAAATTACATACATTAAAATCGTTAGGATTGGAGACAGGGCTTAGCAGTTAAGATTACTTATTGACCTTTTAGGGGTTCAGAATTCAGTTCACAGCACCCACATCAGGTGGTTCACAATGACCTGTAAATCGAGAACTAGCATGTCTGACTTATTCTTCTATCCTCAACAGATCCTGACAAAACACAAGTAGCACCCGTGCATGTGCACACACACACACACACACACACACACACACACAAGAATGCACAAATTAAATTAAAAAATAAATCTTACTTTTTAAAATAAATGTCAGAATTGGGGCTCAGCAGTGGAATACTTGTACTGTATGCCCCAAATCCTGGATTTCATCTTCAGCATCAAAAGGTATGTATTGGAGGTAAGGGGTGTTCAAAAAGATAAGTTTCAGGTTATATGTGTTTTAGCACAACTTTAAAAATGTAATAAAAATAAATGTACTGTAAATGGACACATTGAAAAATATATTAATTATATCTCAATAGTTATTATTAAATTAAAAACACCTTTTATTTCTTAAAATTTGTATCTAAATTAATTTTAGATATAATTTTAAAACGAGATAGATGTGTGTGGAAGCTAGTAGAAAGCACACACTAAGAGAAAAAAAAAATTTCACATATGCTACATGCCAATTAAAACAATTTCTCCAGTGTGGTAATCTATAAACACAATTGATGATCTCCTAATTATATCAGAATTTAATAGATTACGGCTGCAGAATAAATACAAATTTTTTAGTGTTAACTAAGTGGGCATAAAGACTCTTCACCAGAATGGTATCTACACTCCGGACTCTTCTAAACATTAGCAATCATCAGACATGGCTGGCTGTGAGTAACAGCATAGCACAACTAAAAGAGATTTCAAGGGGTAGCATGCCTGACGGCTGCACTGCTATACTCTTTATATCTTCAGCAAGGCTGATTCTGTCCCTGAAGATTCCCATCCTAACTCCAGAGAGCCATTTTTTTTTTTTTAATAATTTAATTTAATTTTATATATCAACCACAGATTCCCTTGTTCTCCCCCCTCCTGTCCCCACCCCCACCCCCACCCCCCACCCCCAGCCCATCCCTCATTCCTATCTCCTCCAGGGCAAAGACTCGGGCCTTATACAGGAACACTTGGCCTTGGCTCAGCCTGGGAGGAGAGGACTGGACCTGCCTGGACTGAATCTACCAGGTTGAACCCAGGGAGCTATTTAAGCTCTATTACCAGTATGCTTCTAAGCTACCTTTATTCAGCTTGAAGAGAATTAGGTTTTAGAATTGATAGATTCTCTGTTTTAATCCTGGTTTTATTGACTTAAATATACAGCAAGTTTTTGGTCCTTGTTATTGTTTTTTCACCGATTCTAGTAGATTTGAGGAAGAAAACTGAGTTACTCAGACAGGAAAATGGAAAGAGAACACAAGAATCTTCACTTATTCTTTCCAATATGCTTTTAACTGTGCTTGCATGACAAATCAGCTCTTTCCTAGCGACAGCTAGTTGAGCTGAAACAGTGATAACTACATGTTTTTCTTCCCATATCTCAAATTTAATCTTAAACAAGAAGCCGAATATATCTTTCTTTATGTAGTCAGTACTTAAAGAGAAATGAACAAACTGATTTCTCCTTTTTCCAATTCTGGGGGCACCTCAGTGTCTGCTTCCCATCTTCAGACACTGTTCCTAGACAGACAGGGGACTTCTCTGTCTCACGAATCTTGTGCCTTCGAGTCACCCGCATCACCTGGTAAAAAGAAAAACACTCAGCTTCCCTTCCCTTCCAAGATGCACACGCTTAATTGTCTCCTCTCTTGAAAATTCCATCTATTGTGGCTGGGAAACCAAATCCTGATTAATGGCTTCATTTAAAGACAAACGGGTTGGGTTATTCAACATCTTCCCGAGGCACATCAGCCTTGGAGGAAGGCTTCCTTGCGTCAATTTATGAGCATTTATGATCTCAGAAGTTTTTCCAGGCTTCCCAAACACAATGTCTATGGGTTTGTCATAATGCACTGACTTAAATGTACTTTGCATAGTTTTACTGTCAATAATGCATCTATTCTCATCAGCCACAGCTTTCGTGAAGTTGCATCTGTATGAATTTCTCCTATGCAGAATGACTGTTACTATTAATACAATTAGATCAAGGTGAAGGCTCCTACTGATGGCCTGGCAGCAAGTTCGAGACCTCCTGCTGTGTTTTGGAATTTGGATTTCAGCTGCTTGGCTATGATGGCTCTTCTTGGGAGCAGAAGATTGTGGTAATACTTTATTTGTACTCTCAACAAATAAAATTTGCCTATAAGATCAGAAGGCAGAGCCAGCCACAGAGTTAGCCATAGAGGTCAAGCACTGGTGGCACACACCTTTAATCCTAGCACATGGGAGGCAAAGGCAGAGATCCCTCTATGCTTGTGTGAGTTCAATGCTACCCTACACTACTGAGATTAATCCCATCTAAAAGAGAAACAGAGCCAGGCAGTGGTGGCACACACCTTTAATACCAGCACTTGAGATCTCATGCCTTAGCTATCAGTATTTGGGAAGCACACATGCCATTAATCCCAGCACTGGGAAAGTGGAGACAGGAAGTGATATAGCTGGGCAGAGAAAGGCATATAAGGCAGGAGAAGACAGGAACTCAAGCCCTTTCGGCTGAGGTCTCAGAGGCATTCAGTCTGAGGAATGTGGAGACAAAGGATTGCCTCCCTTTCAGACTGAGGATTCAGTAGTGGTGATGTTTCTCTAGTGGCTTGTTCCCTTGTCTCTCTGATCTTTCAGCATTTACCCTAGTATCTGGCTTCAAGTTTTTATTGTAAGACCAGTTAGGGTTTGTGCACCCCAAGACGATGATCAGAACTTTTCCTAAACATCTTGAAGTGTGAATTCTCCTCTTCTGTCAAAGGAGTTCTAGTGTGTGTTGACACTGATCTCCTGACTCTACCAGGAAGTTCTGAATTCTACTTCACTCCTTAAATCCTGCTTGCATACAGGGCAAAGGTCACAAGAAAGTGAGATTGATGTCTTTCTTTTGTCTTTCCTGGATGATCGTGTGTGTGTGTGTGTGTGTGTGTGTGTGTGTGTGTGTGTGTGTGTGTGTGTGTACACGGCTGCATGAGTTTCCAGACTCTCAGGCCTATATGAATGCTTTCCAACATCCCCTATGAAACCATCAGTTGCTTTTTTTTTCCCTTAAGTGTTCTGTTTCTCTCATGTTACTTCGATCTAGTGCTACAGCCTTGGTAAGCTGCAGTGTGAACCAAATATTGCTGACTGTTTCCAGACACAATCTTGCTCTTAGGCTGAGGAAGCAGAAGGTTGTTACGCAGACCAAGCTGAGTCAGGTTGGCCAGAGTCAAATCTCACAGTAGGAAATTTCAGAGAAGTTCCACATGAGTCAATTAAGGGCAAGTGTGAACTCCAAGTATTCTCTGCTTCTCCGGGGTTGGGAGGCCAGGCCAGCTACTGGTTTCTGGGGGTACTCTGCTTAAGAGGTTTGGGTTTTCAAAACAATGCATACCTTGGGAGAGGGGACTAGGAAAAGGGAAGGTGAAACTGAGTGAAGTTTGCTGTTCTAACCACCATGAAGGCATTTTGGTCCTCACTCTGCTACTCAAGAAATGCTTCACTCTTGATGCCAGGTTCACAACTTGATGTCCAGTGTTCTCCCTCTTCCCTTTTTCATCTATAAAAAGACTACTAAGTTGCTGTGTGATGCATTACCTAGAAAAGGAATACATTTCCAAATTTCATTTGTCGTGAAACTGTAGAAGTAGCTGCAGTTGTAATAATTCCCCAACTGTACATTTTACATACAAGGAAATTATGGGTTACATGAGTTTGTCCAAACCCACATCAGAATGCATAAACTCCCACATCATAGTGACCACTCTTTACCCCTTTATCACCTGATCCCATATTCTCTACTGAAAATTCAGGTAACTTCTGGGCAAGGATTATCTTATTCGTCCCGGTACACTTAGGAAGTAGTATCCTAGCCTAGCTGTGATGTCCTAACAAAATATCATGGGGCAGGGCCATTTATAAACAATACAAACCTGTCTTTCCCAAATCTGGGAGCTGGGAAGTACAAGATCAAGGCATATGGTGCCTCGTGAGGCCTTCCTGCCATGTTGACACTAGGTAGGAAGTGAATATGATGTGTGGTCACATGTGGAAAGAACATATGCTTTTGCCAACATTTTATTTTTTTTTTTAACAAACAGTCATTTCTTTTAAAATTCTATGATGGTTTTATTCTTTTATGTTTATGTGCTGAAGCTAAGCAGCAATGTTGGGTCTCCTGGATCATCACTGACTCCCACAGCTGGAAGGTCGGTCCTTCTTTGGTCTCAATTCCCACCTCAAGGCCCCACCTTCCACTGACAGCAGCGTATTCCTCAGCCCATGTGTCAACCCTGTTCATGACAGCCACCCTTCCTCCTGCACCTATGGCCTTCCCCACATTCTGCAGCCACAGCCACACCTCTACACCACTTTACTCAGAGACGGTTTATGGTATGGACTCCTTAATGATGTCATTCATCTTGCTTACCTGCTTCTCCTACTGCATTGTGCTCACCTCTACAAACACTGACACTGGTTTCCACAGGCCTAAGGAGACACCAAGTTTATTTAACAAGTCTTTCCTGAATGTGTGAATAAAAGGATGCTTGTATTTACTTCACTCTCTAGGGAAAATAGAAAACAAAGTGAAAATAACTCCTGAGCTCATTCTGGAGGCAAATGAGGACAAGCCTAAGTTAGTATTCTTTGTCTATTACCATTCAAGAGAAAAGACCAATTACTCAGAGAACCAAGGGATAACTGGAGGAAAGCTGCAAGGCTTCTGGCTAAAACAGTAGCTTAGATGCTGACTCCATGTGATTCAGTGAAGAAGAAGAGCCTGGATAAGGAGGGATGGAGTCTATTCAGACAGAAGAGGAGCATTGGAAATTCATAAAGTGGGTGATAAGACAGAATAAAATCACAGAGACACAGACCAAGTGAGTCTGAAAAAAGCAGTTACATGAGGATGTTCAACGACCAGCCTCATCAGCAAGGCAACCTCAGGAGGGATGGAGTCTATTCCAGACAGAAGAGGAGCATTGGAAATTCATAAAGTGGGTGATAAGACAGAATAAAATCACAGAGACACAGACCAAGTGAGTCTGAAAAAAGCAGTTACATGAGGATGCTCAAAGACCAGCCTCATCAGCAAGGCAACCTCAGGAACTGTGCTCATGGGAAGGCCCCCTCCAGACCTTCCTCCATTGGGACCTCTCACACACGTGAAGGCCATAAAGTAGCCACTGTGTAGAATTTGGGGCCTTGTATATCATCCCACAGGCTGACACCAATTTCAGTCACTGATTCATATCGAGAGGTAGTCATTCTCTGAGTAGAAGCCCTTCTTAACTCCCAGCCAAGAGCTTTGGAGGCAGCCCTTTATAGGTCTGTTATTGGGGTCTGCAAGATGATTCCCATGGTGCTATATGTAGGGTGGCAGGGTCCAGGGTAGCTGGATGCTATAGGACAGACCACAGACAAAGGCCCTCTCTCTCCTCCCCTCACATGGAAAACCCTTGTTCTTTTGAGACATGATCTTACTCTGTAATTCTGGTGCACCTGAAATTTACTATGTGAAGCAGGCTTGCCTTAAACTCATGAAGTTTGCTGGGACTAAAGGTGTTTGTCACCATACCTCATTCATTATTTTATTTAAAAAATATATATTTTCCTTACAATTGTTTAATTTTGTTCATGATTCTTTTTATTATTGGGCAATCTCTTTTTCTTCTCTATTAGTTTCTTGCTCTTTCCTCTTCCCATCATAACTTCTATACTCTTCTGTTCTTTTTCTTTTCTTTAATTTAGCATTATTCACATTTATTTTCCTATTCTCAGCCCCTGTCCTAGTTAGGGTTTCTATCGCTGTGGTAAAACATTATGACCAAAAGCAAGCTGGGGATGAAAGTGTTTATTTGGCTTACATTTCCACATATAAGTCCATCACTGAAAGAACTAAGGATAGTAACTCAAGTAGAGCTGGAACCTGGAGGCAGGAGCTGATGCAGAGGCCATGGAGGGGTGCTGCTTACGGTCTTGCTCCTCTTAGCTTGCTCATCCTGCTTTCTTATAGAACCCAGAACCACTAGCCCAGGAGTGGCAGTGCCCACAATGGGCTGGACCCTCCCTTATCAATAACTATTTAAGAAAATGCCCTACAGTCTTGCCTACATCCTGGTCTTATAGACTCGCTATATAATAATAACATAGAGGCATGTTCTCAGTTGAGGCTTCCTCCACTCAGATAACTCTCTTATGTCAAGTTGACAAAAAAAAGTCATCTAGAACAGCTCCCCTTCTTTACTTTGTTCATTTGCTATTTCCACATATGCCCTAAATTAATTTATAACTTGTGTTTATCTGAATATGAATGGTGCCCATAGACTAATATATTCAAATGCTTGGTTGGCAGTTTGTAGAACTGTTTGGGAAGGAGTAGGAAGTGTGTCACTGGAGTTGGGTCTTGAGGCTTCAAAAGCCCACTCCATTCCTAGTTAGCTCTCTGCCTTCTGCTTGTGGATCAGATGGAAATTCTCAGCTACTGTGCAGCAACATGCCTGCCTGTCTTCTGCTATGTATGCCATAGTTGTGGTCATAGACTCAACCTCTGAAACTGTAAGCAAGCCCCCAATTAAATGCTTACTTTATAAGTTGCCTTGATCATGGCATCTCTTCATAACAATATAAAAGGAACTAAGACAATAATGTACCCCGCATTATATAGCTAGTTTCTCTTGTGTTAATTTGTGGTGGACTAGTAGACTTTACACAGTTCTAAATATTTTTCTATATATTGCTTGGTTTGGTGCTGTTAATGTTAGAGCATTCTAGTTTTTCATTTTGGAATACTATTGGGAATTATGTCCCAAAGAACACTTCTCACTAAAAAGGCCTCCAAATTAAATTGGAAGAGATGTCCAAGCAACAGGTATGCAAATCGCAACTCAGAATCACCAAAAAAAAAAAAAAAAAAAAGAAACAAGAATGTAATAGAAAACCTCCAAAACATATCTCCTCAAATACTGAATTCATTTCAAAGGCACTGAAATGTACAAATTACTGACTGAAGAACTGAAAATTTACTCGTGAAAGTGAACAATGACTTCTGTGAGAAAGCACACAGTTTATAAGTGGAACACAAAAATAGTAGCCAGGACGTAGAGATGAACATGAGCAAAACGGATGAGAAAACCCTAAGTATTGGTTAAAAACATAGATAACAGCATGGAAGACATATTTCATAAAAAGCTGAGTGTTTTGGGGAAGACAAAACTAAACAAATGGAAACAAAAAAAAAAAAAAAAAAAACAGTACAGAGCATCACAGAGAGTAAAGGAAAGATGACCATGGTCAAAGTCCATGAGATACCACCTTCAAAACCATGAAATAAGCCAGGCATGGTAGCACACACTTTTAACCCAAGTACTAAGAAGGCAGAGGCAGGCAGATCTCTGTGAGTCTGTGATCAGCTTTGTCTACATGGTGAATTCCTGGACAGCCCAGGGCTATGGACAGAGACCCTGCCCCCCCCAAAAAAAATATAAATAAAAAAGAAAAAACAGAAGAAGGTGAAATAACACTTAAAAACTTAAAAGACAAATACATATTTTCTCTAGTATCTAGAGTTCTTCCCCTCCCCCAGTTCTGTAATATGATAACCTAAAGTCAATAAAGTCATACACAAGAGTGAGTCAGATTGACATTTTCGCTGTTGGACTTCCTATGGTCCTGTGGTCATTGTCATGGAAGGTCCAAGCCACCTGTGTTCTTTTCTATTCACCCCCTCAGTGGTGGTTAAAGCCTCCTTTCCTAGAGGGAATGTTGAAATGAGGCTTGTAAAATTTGCCATAAAAGGTGATATGTCTTCAAATGACAAAGAAAACAGAGGAAATTGGGTTACTCAGACTTGGTAACTCCAACAAAATGAAAAGGTTAAAAGGGAGACATTCTTTATTAAGAATGAAATTATTCATCCAATTAACAAGTGAAGCTCATTTTCAAACTTAGGATAGATAATAAATGTAATATTTTCACTTCTATGACAAGAACAGTCCGCTATGAAATTAAAGTTTCTTGTGAAAAATCCATGATGACTGTACATTTATAAAGGTAAATCACATGACATTATCTATGCTTCATCTGTTATTTTTAAAACTGCCAAATCTCTTGTGTCGGGCTCTAGGCTCATTCATTAAAATTAGAGAGTTATAAATTATTTGATATTGCTGTGGGACCATGTACCATCCCATTCTTGATATTAAATTCTACTAAGGTTTTATTATTTTTGCATCATTTTACATTTTGTCTTAGTCTTTCTTCTTTTTACTTAGGGTTGTATTATAACCACAACAGTCCATGGAGGAGAGATAACTGCATAGGAATTCTTTATTGCTACCGTTCTGTACTTTCTGATGAAGATAAAGAAGATGTCATTTCACCCTCATTCAAACAGCCATACTCCTTCTATCTCATAGGTCTTCAAATGTTGTTAATCAGTGGTCTAACTAGGGAGACCACAACTCTTTGCACCTAGGCTAAGGACCAACCCACATCTGGCACAACACAGTTTAGCATTGGAATTCTCATTCTGATTTATGCTGTATGTGGTGCTACAAGCACAAAGGCCCGGTGGGAAGCACTCTTACTTTCTCTCGGAGATTTATTTAATTTCATAGGTATGCTAGGTTGCATTTTGATTCTTAAACTAATCCATTTCTTAAACTTTCTCCCTAATAGATCTCTGAACATAATTGGATACAAAATGTCATCTGAGAAATAATTATCTAGAGAAAGCCAAGGCAAGATACAGTGTGATTAGAAACAAGAAACTTCAAATTAAAGAATATAAAAATTAGAGTTTACAAAAATTTCCTTTGCTCTTATTATGTTTTTATTCTCTCATGAATAAAAATTTCTAAATACTCTACAAATGTATGTCATTACGAAGATTACCCAGATGTTACTAAGTTTCTCAAAAGAAACAATTTTCATTAAACAGAAACAATTTGGGGAAGTGATTAAGGAAGAAAGAAAAAATGGGAAGTGGGGAGGAGGGAAGAGGGGGACAGGGGAAGTAGGAGAGGAAAGAACAAGAGAGGAAGAAAGCAGGGAGAGTTTGGATGCAGATAGGTAACAAAGAATGTACAAGGGTGTCAGTTTAATACTAGAGTAGCACATCCAATGTCTTTAAGCTGATACTATCTCCACTCATGAGGAACAGAGAAATCTGCTCTTCCAGGATTTCAGGTTCAGAAATACTAAACAGTTGACAGATTTTAATTTAGTGTGTTACAATTGCTATTTATCTTAAAAAATTAAATAGCAAAACCACAACCTACTTTCCCTCCAATATGACTACTATAACCACCACCATCTCTGAGAAACCCCTGAATACTGAAGAGCTAAAAATTAAGATAAGGTCCAGGTGGTATGATTTCAAGATGGCATTTTCCATGTACATGTCACCCAGAGGTCAAGATGAATTCATAACTTTAAAGGAACAGTAATTAACTCAGCCTCTCTTCTTTGTGCGTGCGTGCTGTGCGTGCGTGCGTGCGTGCGTGCAGTGTGTGTGTGTGTGTGTGTGTGATGCGAAAGTGTACATTCACTATAAACACAGAGAGTTGTATGCAAAAAGAGAGAAAGGAGTCTACAACTCTAAATGCTGTGGTTCTCATATACTAATACCTTTATATATTTGTCTTCTAATAAAGAGGCCCACAGAGGCAAACTTTTAAATGCAAAAATAAAAAATAAAATAAAAGAAACAGAATGGCTTTATTGAGAAAGGGGATTTCTATGGAAATTTAGAGAATACAAGAGCTTTTAAAAATACAAAGACTTTAGCAGTTTGAATTTTTACAAAAGAATTTTCCCACTACAACTTGCAAAGAACTAAGCAATAAAACTTATGGAGTTTATCCAGAGTAATTTATCTTTCCATTTCTGCTATAGAGATTAGACACTAACAAAGCTTGCTCCCTCCCATCACCTTACACCATCACAGATTTCTCTCACTTAAACAAGAATACACCTGATTAAGAACCAGATGTCTTGTCCCTGGGTGGTTGGTTATTTTTACATGAATATTATATTACAGAAAATTAATACAATTATATTTCAGTTAAGTAAGGCTTTGATCTGATCTGTTCTACATCTTGTAAAAGAAAGCTTCATATTCCATACACTAAGCCAAGGTGATGCCATTACCAAAAGTAGCTGGAAGTTTAGAGAAAAAATAAACTGGCATCAAGCACAGGAATTACCAAATTATAAATTTTGGGAAGGCTGCAGACAGTTCCCAATCTCTGGATCATAATACAAGATGCAAAATGTTTGAAAATATGACCTTTCTGGACAGTAGAGTGGGGTGAGATTATCATGGAAATTATTAAAATACTGTATTAAAATTATAATTGAGGTAATGGTTTTGGTTTGGCCCTAGTCAGGAAATCCCTCTTTCTGTCCATAAGGAAGTGAGAACATTCTACCTTACTGACCTCAAGGCATGCTGGGAAGAAAATCATATCAGGCGATCTGATTTTAATGCACACTACCATATTTAGAAAGATGAAGAGTTTAACATTGTAGAGATGATTTTACCTCTAAGTTAATTGCTCAGCTCATCCAAGAATAATCTATAAATAAGTATCTTCCATATGGCAAGAACAAAGATGCAATATTTAAATACTCTAAGTTGTATCACTATATATAAAGACAGAACTATTTGTAATTTGTAACTTTTCTCATTAAACAAAAAGCCACATCATGCTACAGCAATGTTATGTAACCTTGATGATAAATATCTATTTGATATTTAGGCATGGTATTGTATGCCTATAATCCCAGAATTCTGGAGGCTGAGGCAGGATGATCATGAGTTTGAAGCCAGCATGGGCTACATAGCAAGATCATGTCACATCAAAAAAGAAAAAGCATATATATTTAGCCTTCATAAAATGTAAATGCTGGTTATAGAATATCAAGGGGGCTGAGTGCTGAATGTTTTATGATAACACTTCTAATGGTAAATCAAAACTGAAGCTTAGATACCAGATATAATGCTTTGTTACTAGTGAACTAAAATACTTTTAATCATTTAAATGTGATGGCAATAGTTATAACCTCATCTGGATTCAAACTACTGGTGAGAGTTGAGAGTTATAGTGGCATTTCAAGAAGTGTTGTTGTTGTTGTTTTGTTTGTTTGCTTTTTAAAGAGAAATAACTATTTCTGCTCAATTGAAAACCAGAGAATTTGAGTTAGGTGTCCCTTATTCATTCAGCTCAACATGCCTCTCCCCTCTTTAAGACCAGTAGCTAGAACACATCAATGGTGGAAAGTGTTTCCAGAGCAGGAACACATGGAGTCTTGTTCAGCTAATCCAGTGCACTCAGCTTCCTACTTTACTAAAGCCCAGCAGAGAAAAAAAGCTGGCACAAAGCCAGGAAATGGTTCTATGGTTGAGAAAGGCTTTCTGTAGAGTGGGAAAACTCTGGAGCCCATGTTTTTGACAGAAATGTTGAGGTGGTAAGTGTTGTTGAATCAGGCCCAGGTTGAGTTGGAATACCAAGGTAGTATCGCCACTAAGTGACTTAAAATCTTCCATACACATCTGTTCACATGTGGCATATGACAATGTCCTTATGAAGTTGAGTGTATTATTACTGGACAGTTTGTTGTTACTGTAAGTAAAAGATTGTGAGAAATGATTTCTAAGATTGAATATGCACTGTTAACACAGTCCAGATCATGTGTTTATTTAGGGTAAAGTCTTAAATAAGTTTATTACTAAAACACTAATTGTTGCGGCCTCAATCACCATTGAGACACAGTAGTATTTTAAGGGGGAAGGAATTAAAAACAATTAAATTTTCTTTTGCATAGAGTAGGTCACTTTCTTGTACAGACATTCTTAACCAAACAAGGACTAACGTTTCATGATTTACTTGAGATTATCAAATTAATTGTCAGTAAACTTTTGGAAATGTTTTTTAAATCACATATGTTGAATGATGTGACTGAAAAAATGTAAATTTTTTCAATGTAATCCATGATATAATCAAACTGAAACACAAAACCACAGATAATCTCATTAGATGCAGAAGAGGCCTTTGACAAACTTCAGCACCCCTCCATGATAAAAATTCTGGAGAGATTAGGGATACAAGTGACACGCCTCCATATAACAAAAGCAGTTTACAGCAAGCCAACAGCCAACATCAACTTAAATGGAGACAAACTCAAATCAGTTCTATTAAAAGCAGGAACAAGATGAGGTTGTCTGCTCTCTCCATACCTATTCAAGCAACAAGACAACAGAAGAAGATAAAGGGGATAGAAACTGGAGAGGAAGAGATCAAATTTCTTTATTTGTGGATGATATAATTACATACATATGTGACTCAAAAAATTCCACCAAGAAACTCCTACAGTTGATAAACATTTTCAGCAAGGTAGCTAGACACAAAATTAACTCACAAAAGTCAGTAGTCCCACATACACAAATGACAAATGGACTGAGAAACAAATCAGGGAAATAACACCCTTCACAACAGCCTCAAACAATAAAAACTATGTTGGGGTAACTCTAACCAGGCAAGTGAACCTGTATGATAAACTTTAAGATATTGAAGAAAGAAACTGAAGATAATATCAGAAGATTACAAGGTCTCCAAGGCTTATGAATTGATAGGATTAATATAGTAAAAATTACCATTCTACCAAAAGCAATCTACAGTTCCAGTGCAATCCCCATCAAAATTCCAACAGAATTCTTCACCCATCTTGAAATGACAATCTTCAGCTTCATTAGAAACATAAAAAAACAGGATAGCTAAACAATCCTGAATAATAAACTGCTGGAGGTATCACCATTCCCTATTTTAGAACTGTGCTACCTGTCTAGAGTTTTAAAAAAATATCAGCATGATATTGGCATAAAAATAGGCATGTTGAACAATGGAATCAAATTGAAAACCCAGTCATAAATCCACATACCTGTGCACACCTGATCTTTAATAAGGAATCCAGAAATACACACTAGAAAAAAAAAAAAGACAACCTCTTAAACAAATGGTGCTGGTCAAACTGGATGCATGTAGAAGAATGCAAATACATCCATTCTTATTATCTTGAACAAAACTTAACTCCAAATGGATCAAGAGTAGGGAACAGCCTTGAAATTCTTGGCACAGAAGATTTTCTGAACAGAACATGGATAGCACAGCCTCTAAGATTAACAATTAATAAATGGGACTTCATGAAACTGAGGAGCTTCTGCTTGCAAAAGACACTCTCATTCAGACAAAGTAGCAATCTACAGAATAGGAAAAGATTTTTATCAACTACACATCTAATAAAGGATGAAATATATTTAATATTATATTAAATTATTATATTAATATAAATAATATTTTATATATATAAAGAACTCAAGAAAACAAGTAATCCAATATATATGGTACAGATCTAAATTGAGGACACTTGCTCAACAATGTTCACTGCTTCTCTGTTCATAATAGCCAGAAACTGGAAACAACCTAGATGTCTTTCAACAGAAGAATGGATAAAGAAAGTGTGGTGCATTTACACAATGGAATATTACCTAGCCATTAGAAAAATCACATCATAAAATTGGTAGGCAAATGGATGAAACTAGAAAAAAATCAATCTGATTGAGGCATCCCAGACTCAGAAAGAAAAATATGGTATGTACTCACTTATGTGTGTACATTAGCTCTTAAATCAATGATAAGCAAGCTACAGTCACTAAAACAAAATAAGGTGAGTATAAAGTAAGGGACTAGAGGTATAGATAGATTTTCTTAGGAAAAGAAAATAGAATAGATAATAATGAATGGGTTTGGGGGCTGTAACGGGAGGATCAAGGTGGGGTAGAAATGGGGAGGGGGATTGAGGGAGAGAATATGGGTAGAGTCAGCTCAAATTAAGGGGCATTTAAGAGATATGATGGAAACCTAATAGAGTAAAAACTTCCTAAAATATATACATATATGAAAGTAATATAAATGAGATTACCAAAAATGAGGGAGACAGAATCCCGACTGGCCATCTCTTGTCACCAAACAAACTCCCAGTACTAGGATTGGGTTATATCAAATTGATTTGCTGGCCAATGGTGTTCCATGGGAATCCCTGAAACAACCCAGGCTATTTCCAAGACTATAGGTTACTCTCCACAAACTGACTAAAAAGTCCCATTGTTGAAGACTACAACCACACAATTCATAGAATATGAAAAAGTCGAGCAGTTCTTAAATAGAGCTTCAATGCTTATGTTCTAGTGTCTTTAGTACAGAAAGGTGTTGCTAGATCCTAAAGGCTCCCTTGGGGGAGGGGGTGAGAAGGTGCAGCTTCAACAACACAGACAGCGGGAATCAGTTGAAGGCAAACAGCAAACTCATTTACTCAATAACAGGGAAGATCTCCTCCCAGTACCAACTCTGTATCCCAGTCTGGTGGCATTTTGTGGTCATCATCATTGGCTAGGCATGATCAGGAATTTTTGACATCACCTGTTGCTAGGCCCTCAGCCAGTCTTCAGTTTGGCTCATAGGAAGTACATTATGTGCATGCCTTGGCAACTGGTTTGAGCCAATTTCCTCGACCCTATGGGCCTGTCCTACTACAGGAAGGTACTCTGCACTCTACCAAAAGAGAAATGAAATGCCAAGAAAGCCACAAACCCTCTGATTTGCAATATTGTCCTGTCTGCAAGATATACTAGGGCAAAGTTGCACAAAGCTTATGGGAGTAGCCAACCAATATCTGATTTGACTTAAGGCCCACTCCAGAGATGGAACTCACACCCAACACTGCTCAGGTGACCAAGAACCAGAGACTATGTAATATAGGCACCTGGCGTAAAACCGAATATTACTGGTCAAAAAATAAATGAATAAATAAATGGATGAATGAATGAATGAATAAATAAATAAATAAATAAATAAATAATTAGTGAGAAAATGATTCCTGATGATATTCTGCTATACTCATAGATCAGTGCCTTTTCAGCCAGTATCAGTGAAGCTTCCTCCTTCAGCAGGTGGGAATAAATACAGTTATCCACAGGCAGAAATTGTGGCAGAGAGTGAGAGACGTTGAAACACTCAGCTTTAAATGGGATGTCCTCATCTTCCCACCCCTCAGAGCTCAGGGAACCCTGTGGAAGAGTACATGAAAAGAGTGTAAGAGCAGAGAGGACGGAAGACACCAAGAACAAGGCCCTCTAAATCAACATGATCAAAGCACATATGAACTTGTAGAGACTGAGGCAGCACACACAAGGCCTGTATGGGTCTGCAGCAGATTCTTTGCATATAGGTCATGCCTTCCAGTTTAGTGTTTTTATGGGGTTCCCGAGTGTGCAAATGAGTGGGGCTCTGACTCTTGTGCCTTCTCTTTGGCTGTTTTCCTTCTGCTGGTTAGTCTTGCTCAACTTCAAAGTGATAGCTTTTCTTTTATCTCATATTTTAGTTTGTTCTGTGTTATTATTAGCCCTTAGAAGCCTGTTCTTTTCTAATGAGAGACAGAAAGAGAGTGAATCATCTGTATGGGAGGGGACATAAGGAGGAACTGGGAGGAGTAGAAAGAGGGAAACCACAATCAAGATATATTATTTGAGGAAAAAAATCTATATTCAATAAAAGAAAAAAGAAAATAATTAAAATGTTTTGTGGAGCTTAAATATCATTGAAGAAAGAATGGCGTCATGAGTTTTGTATAACATATTGGTTACTACAGAATTACTTTCAGCTGACGCGAGTTTGGACTTTGCTGTTTTTATTTAAGACAGTGTTAAACTCTAGCTCAGGTGGGCTCAGACATTCGGCAATCTTTCTGTCTCAGCCTCCTTAGTGCTGGGATTTCAGGTATGAACCACTAATTATGCCCAGATCCAGGATGTACTCTTAAAGTAATTCATGAGGTTGACCTTTGGCAACTTCTTTTCTTTTCCTTTGAAATGACTTATAATTCCCTATTCCCTCAGTTAACTGTAACGTTGATCTACCGTGGTTAATAAAATGGTTACATATTGACTAATGGGATGTACTGCTTTGCATTGCTATATATATTGTAACTGCTTAAAACTTTGTAATGACTTCATAAACATGATTCATTGCACTAATAAACATGCAGGACAGCTGTGGAAAATGGCTATTTCTTTGTCTTATTTGCTGTGGTCTTGATAGTCAGAGATGCCTTTTACTTCCTTCATTAACAGACCCTTAACTGATTATTTTCCAGGAGCATATGGTCTCATCAGAAAAAGATCTTAATAGGATGGGTTAGGATTTCTGTCATATTCTCTCTGTTTTGGTAAATGTAACTAAGTGTAGCAAAGTTAAATGTGAGAGTTGATTTGGGAGAGGAACAGGAGAAGGGCGCAGTGTCTGCTCTCAATGATGGTGACGACTTATCTGATTTAAGGCATGACATCAAAGGACATTCTGCTGTCAGTCTTTGGAGGTCACAGAGAATGGGCAGGAGTTCCAGCAGTGAAAATTACCCACCAACAATTTTCCGTTTAATTTCGTCTTGTTTTAAAATATGAAGTAATTGAATGTTTTTGGCTTCAGCAGTCCATAATGTCATTCTAACTTTTCATATCCTATAGACACTAAGTTGCTATTCAGTGCTCAGTTCCCAGAACAAAACTCAACAAGCTAGGCAACCTCAAAGAGAATGTGAATCAATTTGCAATGTCTAATCTTAGCCTGCACAGTCATGTGACTACTGAGCTATGGCATTATCTCCGCCTCATCTCACATATGTCAAGTCCTATGGTGGCTTACAATGGCATCAGGGTGGTTTTCCTAACAGTTCTAGACTTAGGCCCAGGCATTATATTCTGTTTCCATTCACTCCTAGTTGAGAATTGGTCCATACTGCTCAACACTCATCTAAGAGCCAGCACCCTCCAGAACCATGGACAGTAACATGGATACAGTGGTCAGCTACATGCCTTTTTAAATTGTGACATCACCATGATAAAGCTGACACGACTCAGTTGATCTAAGAATCAAATGAGGTTTATAACACACACAAGAAAGAAAGAAAGAAAGAAAGAAAGAAAGAAAGAAAGAAAGAAAAGAAAGAAAGAAAGAAAGAAAGAAAGAAAGAAAGAAAGAAAGAAAGAAAGAAAGAAAGAAAGAAAGAAGGGAAGGAAAGGAAGGAAGAAAGGAAGGAAGGGAGAGAGAAAGAGAGATAGGAGAGGAGAAGAGGGAAGGGGAGGGGAGGTGAAGGGATGGGAAGGGAAGGAAAATAAAAATATCCCATGCTTTGATCTTGGTTAATTCCTTCTTATGCCTCCAAACATCATCAAGAACTAAAGGTTCTTATAATAAACATCTAACAGTGAAACCCATACCTAAAGCATTCCATTTTTTTCTATACAAAGATATTCAGTCACTGCTATATTTTCCTTTGTCCTTCCTTGTCTAGTACTACACAACCTGACTATTCTCCTTTACTTTCCTTTAAACTTGACTCTTGGAACTCAGCATAACATAATCTTGAATCAGTCCTTGCTAAAACAGTATTGTCTTATGGTAATGAAAACATGTGAATATCGATTTCCAGTTGGAATAAAAATACATGCTTCCAGAACTTATTCACACAAAACTGTAAAGTAAGTCTTTCAAGCCAGAGAATAATAATAACTTCATGTTATTGTTTCATCTCGTGGTTTTAAGTATAGTGCAAACCATCAAAGGATGGGGTAACAAGTGGCACCATGGCATTGTGAGGTATTTACTGTGTATCTTAAGATGCATTGCATTGTGCCAGGATGGATTATGATCATTTAAAACATATATATAGTAATTTCTAAAAGAACCACTAAAAATGGATAAACAAAACATAGATATTAGAAGATAAGCTTAACAAAAGTTATGCAATGGAATATTAAAAAAAATACATGCTAGCAGTCAAATCAGAATCTAAGGAACCAGAGTTGAAGAGATGAATCAGTGGTTAAGAGCACTTGTTCTTTCAGAGGAACAGAGGTCAATTTCCAGTATCCACATGGTGGCTCACAACCGTCCATAACTCCTGTTCCAGGGGATCCAACACCCTATTCTGACCTCAGTGAGCACCAGGCACACACACAATGCACAGACATACACACAGGCAAAATATTGATACACATAAAAATGAAAGAAATAAATGCAAAAAACATTTTAAAAAAGAAACTTAGAAACAAAGGAAAAGAAATGACACAAATACAAAAGAACAAACAGGTGGTAGAGAAATCAAAATATGGTGATATTTTATTTGTACTGAAATGTGATTTTATTTGTATGTTAATAAAAAAAGTTACCTGGGGGTCAGAGCTAATAGCAAGCCATAGCAGAAGTCTGGCAGTGGTAGCACACGCCCTTAATCCTGATCACATGACAGGCAGATCTCTGTGTGTTCACGGATACCACCAGCATGGAGACACACGCCTTTAATCTCAATACCAACCACAGAAGACCTGGAGGTCTGTATAGATGGGCAGTGATGAGGAGGTCATGTGGCTGGTTTTACAACCAATGAGAAGGCAGAACAGAAAGTCTATATAAAGACAGATACACAGGAAGTAGCACACTTGCTGAGGAGTGCAGCAGAGACAGTGAAGGGTAAGGTTTTTAGCCCTTAGCTATTACTCTGACCTCTTGGGCTTTCATCACTGCATTGTCTCTGTGTTTCTTATTTAACAAGACTGTTACATCTACACAGTATCATCTTTAGCATTAAGTATAAATGAGGTAATTATTCCACTCAGAGGAGAGACATTTTCAGGATGACATACAAAAAGAAGCTAGAAGCAGTTATATTAGTGTTAAAATAGATCCACTTCAAATGAAAAGATTCACCTAGAAAAATACATATTAACTGAGAGTTAAGTGTGGAATACAATGTATTATATAAATGCAAATCATGTGGAACTGATTTGACTATGTTTCCATCATATCATTCAGTAGTACAACAAGAAACACCACCAGAGATGAAAAACAATTTGTAATAATGAAACACTAACTCATTAAAAATTTGTGAAAAATATCAACCTATGCAAAATTTAACATAATCAACATAACATTTTCACAGTGCAAATGTATCAAAACCTAAAATCCTATTGGGATGTTTAGTGCATTCCTCACATTGTTTGTTAGATTTATCAGACCCAAAATAAGTGAGTCTATAGAAAATCTGAACTGGATTTATCTTTCAACTTCCCCTAACATGAATTTACAGAACACTGTGTTTAATAGTTGGATAGTTACATTATTTTAAAGGTCATATGTAGCATGTATCAACTTAAACACCATAGCAAGACACATCTCAATATTTTAAAGAAATGAAATAATAGAAGATTATTACATATGAGTAAAACATTAAATTATAAACACAAGAATCGGCAAAATCCTCAATTATTTGAAAATTAAAAAATAGATTGTCTGCATAACTATGAAGCCAAAGAAGAGGGGAAATGATAAAATATATTACAGTGAATAAAATCACAAACATTGCTGGCAATTTTGTAGAATATAGCTACAGTTGCACTGAAAATGTATCTTTTTTAAACCTTTAAACATTCTTTGGAAACAAAGTTTCTAGAGATTGCCAAATGGTTTCTTAGGGAATTAGATTCTTAGTCTATCCAGCATTCATTTATGAAAATCTCATTGGACCATCTGGCAATAAAACTGTTTTGATTCCTTTTTGAAACAGTGTCCCACAGTGTAGCCTTGGTTTTCCAGGGACTCACTCTGTAGATCAGGCTGGCTTCACACTGGTGGAGATCCACCTTCCTCTGCCTCCTGATTAAAGGCATGAGCGACCACACCTGGCTAGCAATAGATATTCATTGGGAAATGCTCAGGGAATGTACTCTTGATGGTAAAATAATGAATGCTTTTGCCAGAGTCAAGATGAAGCACGGATGTCCTCTCTCATCTCTTCTATTTCCTTTTGGGCTAGAGATTCTAGTCAATAAAATTAAACAAGAAAGTAAGTTCATAACTGTTTGGAAGGAAAAAGCGAAACTTTTTGTAGAAAACATGATTATTGAGAAGAAAAGATATAAAAAAAACCAAGGCCAATGAGATGTCTCAGAGGGAAGGAGACATCACATGAGCTGACAACCCAATTAGGATCCAGAAAATGTGGAAAGTGAGAAAGGACCCCGCTGTCCTCTGACTTCCATATGCATGTCATGGCCTAGAAATGCAGGCAGATACCTGTGCACACACCCAATATTACTAATTATAAAGACTTGCCAACACTCTAAGTCCAAGGAAACTGAACCGATACTTTAAAGATTGCCTACATTTCTGTGTCATTTGAAGTCCTACTTGCAATGGCCAAGCTATGGAGATAACCAAAGTGTCACTACAGGGTCAGTGAAGAAAGCACTGTATTCACATATAAATATTGAACATGCAATGTTACGTACCCATAAAGAGAAGAAACCCTGCCACTTATGACAATGGGGAGGATAACAAAAGAAAAATAAATTATGCTAAGTAAAACAAACAGGAAAAAGAGGGTATGCCACATGATCTTTCTCGTGAAAAGATTCAAAGGCAGACAAATTGTGGAGACAGAAGAGAATACCAGAAGGCACAATTTGGAAAAATGACCATTTTTTAAAAGGAATGAATAATGTGTTACAATGCAGATTAAAATTTTAAGTCATTTTGATAAAGAATAAATTATTTTAACATTTATTTAATTGTGAAATAAAGTTTGTCAGTTAAGAAAGTTTTCAAAAATACATCAATGAGAGGTTTTTTTTGCTATATTTTTACATTTGTCATTTAATGTGATGGTTGAAAGTGTGATACTTTTTGATATATTATACTATACCAAGAAACCCACCAAACTGGTGCATAAGGACTTTTATCTGGTAGATTCTTATAGCTCAGTATGACATCATGCAATTTTATTCATATATCATCAATTGGGGAAAGATCCCAAGAGACTTGTCCATTATGTGCTCAGATTCAGGAACTTGTTCTACACATAGCTTCAACACTGTTCCTCCTCCACCTTCTCAGCTCCTATTACAGGAATTGATGAAGGGATGCTGATTTTTTATCATGAAGTCAAAACCTTTTTGTTCCACACTTCCTATCTTATTCTCAAATATATTGCTTTGAATGACTCAGAGTAAAAAATGAATGAAATTGCAAAGTAAATATAGATTAATAGAAGACAATATTATCCTAATAAAAACTGAAACCTAATGGTTATAGTATATTGGTCTTTTTTTTTTTTTTTAAGACAATAATACAATAAAGGCCAGTGAGAAAGCTTACAGGTCAGAGTGCTTACTCACAAGTCTAATTACCTGAGTTTGAGCTCCCAAATTGACATTATGGGAGGACAAAACTGACTCTCAAAAGTTGTCTTCTGACCTTTATATGTATGCCATAGTGCATACATGTGCATGTACGTGCGCACGCGCACACATACACACAGCGAGAGAGAGAGAGAGAGAGAGAGAGAGAGAGAGAGAGAGAGAGAGAGAGAGAGAGACTGAATTGATGTATAAAGTTTTCAAATAAGTAATGACACTAACATTGAGATATTGGTAACAATATTAGTAGGTAAATAAGTAAGAATGAAGAAAAAGGTGTGCATGCTAATTTACTATTCTTATTGTTTAGAATAATAAACCACAATTCTATGTTTAACTGTACTGTTTAATATATTAAAGGTACCATTAGGATAATAGTCAGATTAATAATAACATTAATTACAGTAACAACGTATAACAATTTCATTATGCTACCACTGTTACTCAGATTTTTTAAAATTATATATATATATATATATATATATATATATATATATATATATATATGATTCTGCCTGTATGTATGCATGCATGCATGCCAGAAGAGGGCATCAAATCTCATTATAGATGGTTGTGAGCCACCATGTAGCTGCTGGGAATTGAACTCAGGACCTCTGGAAAAGCCAGTACTTTTAACCTCTGAGCCATCTCTCCAGCCCGTTATTCAGGTTTTATAAGAGAGGAATACAAGGCACAGACAAGCTATACCACACAAAGAGCTAAACTGTTAGGAAGTGGCAGTGTTGGGAAGACAAACAAATTTAAAAAAAAAAAAAAAAAATGAATAAAAAGTGGTGTATTGTTCTAAAAATTGTGTACTCTAAAAATTATCTGGGTCAGAGAACAGACAGCATAAATACAAAGCTAGAAATGGTGCACTCACACTTTAATCTAGATTCAGAGATAGAAATCCTCTGGATCTCTGTGAGTTCAAGCAATTGAAATAGCAAGCATGTGACACACACTTTAATCCAGAAAGCCAGCTTTATCCAGAGAGTGGTGTAGAAAGCAGAAAATATATAAGCGTGAGACCAGAAACTAGAGCATTTGCTGTTAATTTGCTGTTAGCATGTGCTGTTAAACTTCAGCTTTCAGCAGCAGTTCAGCTGAGAGCCATTGAAATGAGACACAGAAGCTTCCAGTCTGAGAAACAAACACTGAGAAGTTGACCATAGTTAGCTGTGGCTTGTTTGTCTCTTGATCTACAGCATGGACCAATAATCACTCGGTTTGATTTTATTAATAAGAACTTTTAAGATTCCTGCTACAAAAAGCAAAGAAGGTAGCGAGAGTGAGAAGCTGAAAATGTGCTCATTTCTTCATTCTTCTGTTATACAATCGAAGGATGCTATGCATGCTCTTTAAACTCACTGCATTAACAAAGGGAAGTATAATTGAATTTAAATAAGAACAATCTTGCAAAATACTTAAAACACAGCACAAACCTTTAACAGTATGAGACCAATCACACAGATTCACATAAGGTATATGTCTAGGTTTTAAATATTGATCGATAAATAAAGTTTGAAAGTCAGACTATATAAGAAATAAGATGAACAAAAGGTAAATCTATAGCTTAGTTATTAAAATAATGGATTCAAAATACATAAGAATGATTGTCTACACAGAAGACGTATTTTTTAAAGAGAGACATGAAAATTTGGAAATTTTATGAGTAACTACTGTGGTTTACATTTGTCCTCAAATACGTGTGTGAGAAATAGCTGAAAAGGAAGACCCACAGTGCAGAAGTCCTGGGAGGTGAAGATCGTGATCACACTGAAATTAATGCTGTTGCAGCAGGGGTAGGTTTACTAGTGCCCACCCCATTACCAGTATAATTCCTGTCCCCCAAGTGTGGCACAGCAGTATGACCAACTGTGTGGCAGTCCCTCCACCTTGCGCTTGCACCCTCCTTGGCTATGAAGGAGGGAGTTCTTGCTTAGCATGTTACACAGTTTGTGATGCTTTATTATATCAGTAGAACATGGACTAAAATAGTATGCAATCTTAGGTTAGGTTACTCCAAACAAAGACACAAAAAGCCAGGATCAGCAAATTGATTAAGCTTCAATTCTTTACTAAAAGCAATAAAGTTTAGTAAAAGCACATACCACAACTCCTTCTCTCCATTCAGCATACATCTCGGGATATCTCTGTTTGGAAGAGGCTCTCTGTGGTCTAATCACTAGAGAGAATGCTCCTGTATATAAGACTAATTTCTGGGTCTGGATTCTGACTCACTCCACACTTGGGTCTAGAGCAGAGAGCCTTGTAACCTTTAACCAGGTTCCCTATGCATATAGGTGGACCTATTTTTACACCTGATGACAAATATTCATTTTAATTAAATGATATAATACCCATAAAAATTTGATTACAGTTTGTGATGCAGTGGTGTCTCTATAAATAATAATTATCATCACCACCTGAAAACACTACTGTTTTAGACATCTGAGTATTTCCAATTTACTTCACTGTTGAAAATAATGGGACAGCTAGTCAAAAGATATGTTTTTCATACATATGTATATCTGTACGATGATATCTTTGAAGTATTAAGGGATAGAAATATTGTGTTTGGTGATTTGATTTATAATGCTGAATTTCTCACAGAACAAGTTCTTTTCTATTTATATTGCACAAACATTGTTTAGTTCCCACAATCTTGCCAGGGCTAGCTATTATTAGTCTTCATTTAATCTTGCCATTTTGGCAGACAACATAAAAGTTAGTTTTTAAGATTTGTGTTTTCCTGATTAATAATGACACTGAGAAGCTTCAGTATACTGCATTTATTCTTCAATTACTTAACTCTATGCAGGGCCTCTTTTTTAGTAAGTTAATATTGTGTATATATGTACATGTTCAAGTGTGTGTATGTGCATCTGCGTATGTGTGCACAGGGACATATGTGTGTCCCAGTGATGAGCACACAGGGCTATGTGTAGAGGCCAGAAGTTGATGTCAGGTATCCTCCTCAACTGTTCCTTAATTTGGTTAGTCTGGCTGGTCAGCCAGCCCCTGAAGTGCCCGTCTTTGCCTCTGTAGTGCTAAGATTATAAGCCTTGGTCACCACACCTGGTAGTAATATAAAGTCAGGTCCTCATGCTTCCACACCAAGCACATTACTGTATCATCTCCCCAGGCTCTTGTCCTTTATACATGACTTCATCACAATAAAGTTCTATGGCAAAGCACAAGCACCCTGGAGTTAGGTTTTATGAGGTCAAATCTGGACTTTAGCACTAAGTCTCTGAGCCTCTCTCTTACAGCAAGTGCAGCATATTAGCTAACTCATAGGTTTTTATGAGGACTATGGTATTATCTGTTACTATATATTTTTATTATTATGGAGACTTTCAATTTCTGCATTTATTTTTATCATATAACCCACAATAAACATAAGCATAATTATGGATTATTATCTGTCCAGTTTCTAATAGTTCTTATAATAATCTGCAGAACATTTTCATAATAAGAATAATTAAATGGCAGACATAGTTAATGCCATCCTAAGGAAAGCACTCTTAGTCTCGGGGTGTCTGACTCTAGGAACCAGAGTCCTGGCATCTGTTTTTGACTCTGTCTTCACAGTGAGTAGTCATTACTACACATCTGTCCAGGTAAGGGTTTGTGTAGAAGTTCTGAGATCTGGTGCTTTGGGAGAGCAATGAAGAGAATGCTCACACAATAGAGGTGGGCCATAGAAGTTTAATGGCCATGGTAAGATGCTGTAAAACTTTCTTGGGTGAAAAGTAGACTCTAAAAAGTAGAAGGCTGAGTAAAGAAATGGGTGGTATAGCATTCAATATTTTTTCTGAGAAACAGAGCTACGTGGACAATGGGTGATTTTGCTCTAATTTTACCATCTATCGTCTGTCTGTCTATCTATTTATCTACCTCTCTATCACCTAACTATCTGTCCATCTATGCATGATAAGAAATTGGTTTGTGCAATATGATAAACAGGTCCACAAAAGCAAAAATGCAGTCCTCCTCCATGACCCTGAGAACTAGCACAGCCACACGTAACAAGAAGACTGGTGTCTCAGCTCAACGAAAATCAAGCAAGAAGTAAATGTCTTCTCTGACTCAGCCTCTTTCTCTATTGAAATTCTCAACTGGATAAGGTCTAGAAATCCTCAGAAATCTTCAGATTGGATAAGGCCCATATACTCCAGGAGTATAATCTTCAGTCCTCAGTTTACAGATTCAACCACTACTCTTGTGTACAAGTACCCTCACAGACGCACGAGACTGTAGCTTATCCAGCATATGGGTATCCTGTGACCTAGTCAACTTTACACATTAAACTGTCTATCACACATGCCCATGACAATGTTAGATGCATGGCAAAGATTTCAAAAATGAAAAAGAGAAACTAATAAAACAGCCTAAAATAAACATAACTACCAATAAAGTGTGATCAACTCCAACATACAATCACAAAGAACAAAACAGACTTAGCTTGTTGTATTTATATATTTTTACATACATATGTGTGCATATGTGTGTGTGTGCGTGCGTGTGTGTGTGTGTGTGTGTGTGTGTGTGTGTGTGTGTGTAACAATTATAAAAAAAAGAGGCCATCGATTTGAGAGTGGAGGGGACATGGACAGAGTTGGAAGGAGAGAACTTGGGAGGAACTGGACGAAGTGAAGGGAAGGCGAGAAACGTTGCAACTGTATTTTAATTAAAATATATAAATGTAAATAAAAATGGGGGAAACCCCACTAAATCCTTCACCCATTGAACCAAATTTGTTAGGCAGATTTTATCAATTGTTTTCTTCCTTATTCCTTCCCTCATGTGTTTTCACTTCCTTCGGCCTGAGAAGATGCATGCTAAGAAATGATCTGGTAACAATCTCTGTCATTTGCCTTCCAAATCACTGTCTCTGAGAAAGAAGTTCCAGAATTTTTATTAATAACACAACTCGTTCTCCTGGAACCAGATTAATAGTGACAGCTTTGAGTATAAGAATATTCACTATTGTATCAACTCTTAATTTTTTTCCCCAGAACTTCTAACCACTTTCAGATCCCCAGAAGATCAAAGGACACAAACAGGAAGTCCCTCCTCCTGAAGGCTGTGGTCCAATAATTGTTCAAACAGCCATACCCAGCGACTTTTCTGTAGCCCTGCTCCCTGTTACAAAACACCTTGTAAGGTGGCCTGGTATTCAAGTTACCCTTGAGTGAATATGACAGACTTTGTCACTGTAGAGTTTATGCCAGGCAGAGTCACACAGGTGTGGACAGACACTGTTAAAATAAACGTTGCCTGCTCTGGACATTATAGGGCCGTTGTTTTGACTGAATTAATTCTGAAATGCTGCAACAATATTCATGATATTGAAACTAGATAACCTTCCCAGATTCAGAACAACAGCCAATTCTAGTGAAGGTGAATATTTTTCACATATACCTGTAAAGTCAAATTAGAGAATTCAACTTTAAAACATAACTCTTATTTTTTTGTTTTAACCCATAAATTCGGTTTGCCTCTTGAATCTATTACAGCCTTTTCTATATTATACTCATTCAGCAAAACCCTTTTTTTTAAACTTAATTTTTTTAGAATGTTATTCATGGATACTGTGCTTCTATCATTTTTACTCCTCCCTCACCCTGTCTCCAAATCCATCCTATGCCCGTAATTCACCCTCAAGTTCATGACCTCTATGATGTCTTCTGCTTTAATTATTGTTATATACAGATTCACACACACACACACACACACACACACACACACACACACCTCTGTAGAGTCCAGTTAGAATTGCTCGTGTGTACATGTATTAATGGTTGATCACTTGGGATTAGGTAACCTGGCAGAGGGCTCCTCCCTGGAGAAAACCTTCTCTCCTTCTCTCAGGGGCCATTGATTTCCTGTGGCTTTCCCTCTAGGGTTGGAACCTTTTAATGTTTAATTCACTGTTGTTTTTTATTTATTTGTTGATGGTTTTTTTTAAGACGATTGCTTCCGTTTGTCAGAAAACAGAAACTATTCAAGACCAAATAATTTAGGAATGAGAATACATAGGAAAGCTAGGAACTGATTTCAGGTACATCTGACAAACAGTACTTATAGGAAAGCTAGGAGCTGAGCTCAGGTACATCTCACAAGCCATGCTTTCTCTCTTACTATGTGACCCTCTTAGAGTGTCCAGAACAGAAGCTTTCCCCTGGCATTGCTCCTTTTAAAGTACAAGCTACGCTTTTCAGATCTCTAGCCAAATTATTTATTAACAAACTAGGCATGCAGTGCCAAGGACAGAGCTCTGTGGCATGCTGTCAGAGAATTTTCTGTTGAGTTGGCAGCAAACCATTAGTCAATATGTTCTCTGCAGAGTAATTCCACCAGCCTCAAACTGACCTAATTTTAGGAAAAGCACAACCCATATATCATCATATTTACAAAAGCACAATGAAGCACTGTCAAAAAGCACCCTAAAATCTGAAAGATTATTTTTGTCTACCTATATAGTGTTTTAAAGTTCTATGAGACTAAATTGGCTCATCCATTATTTAAGAAAATTTACTTTGTCTTACTTTTTCAGTATTTTTCAGAATTTTTATGCAAATATCAATGTCCTTTGAATCCCTGAAAGGCAAAATTTACTATGACGGACCTAAAGATTTTCAAAACAAATGTACTATATTTATAATATAACTATTATTTTAGAGAATTACTTTGCTGAACAATTTATTTGAGAATTTGAACCTACACTATCTAAAAATGTAATTGCTGTTAGATTGCTTTTTGTGCATTAGTGGCCTGAAACAAATATATAAAAATACATGTATATGCACATGCCTCCCACCATCTACATATACAAATGACTGGTAGAAATCTACACCTGGTGAGCATTAGCAATGAATCAGTCTCATTCATTTTTAACAAGGTCTTCCATGGGCAATCTGTGTGCTTGTTTTCTTTGCTTCTTAGGAAAGTCACAAACAAGTAGTAATTTGTTTGTTTCTTCTTGGATCCACTTTTCTCTGTGTTCTACCAACCCCACCAAACTGCTGCTGCTGTTGGTTCACGCAGAAGCCACACATCAGCCCCTGCTGTGATACATTCTCATGTCTCTACTGAATTTTCATCCCTTGAACTATCCAGGACACACAATAATCTAGAACATCTTTATTTGGTTGTAAATCATTCTCATGACTTCTGCACACTAATTCTAAGAAACATTATTCTTCCTTTTACCTTTTATGCATTTCTATCAATGCTGTATGTGTGCTTATAGGATGTATTAGTTTTTGTAATTTGCTTTCTTTGGGAACATTTGTTTTCTTTCTTACATTTTTACATAATATTCCTGTTAGCTATTTGTTTTATAGAATCTGTGCTGCTTGTGGAACATTGGGCTTGTAATTAAGCTACTTGTCTCCCTATGGAGAAGAGGAGAATAACCTATATAAAGGAAGTCTACTTGAAACATCCCAATAGTCTTTATTCTAATAACTGCATTGGTAGCTAAACTCATGTATGTGTATACTAGGAACAGGTCAAGTCTGCTACATCCTATCTCTCCTTCCTCTTCTGTGTTTTTATGACACTGTTGTATGAGATTCCTTTGGGTCTTACTTGATAAAATCTATGAGGCATGAGAGAATGTTATGACTTTTGTAGTTTATGTGTGCCTGTATTGTTGTTTGTCTTTTGCTCTCTTGGGGGTCCTGCCACAGAGCTCCCAAATAAATCACACATGGAGGCTTATTCTTAATTACAAATGCCAGGCCTTAGCTTGGCTTATTTCTAGCCAGCTTTCCTCAATTTAAATGATGCTGCCTACCTTTTGCCTCTGGGCTTTCCCCATTCTCTTACTTCTGTAAATCTTACTCTTACTCCGTGGCTTGCTGTGTAGCTGGGTGGCTGGCCTGTAGCAGGAAGTTTCTCAGGTCCCACTGTGCCCCACTGGTCCCATGGCCACTTATAAAATAATCACTCAGAGGCTTAATATTAATTGCAAATTCTGTGGCCTATTGGCTCAGGCTTCTTGCTAGCTCGCTCTTACAACTTAACTCAACCCATAACCATTAAACTGTGTACTGCCATATGTTCTGTGGCTTTACCTGTGTCCCATTACACGTTGCTCCTTGGAAGGTAGTTTGGCATCTCTCCCCCACTCTCCTTTCTCCTCTCATTATCTCTCTTCAATTTCCCCACCTGGCTCCATCCTGCCCTGTCATAGGCCAATGCAGCTTTATTTATTAGCCAATGGGAGTAACGCATATTCACAGCATACAGAAAGACATCCCACAGCACTGACCCCTGACGTCCTCCTCCTACTCTGGTTCCTCAATCTCTCCTCTCCCAAATTTCTCCTTCTATATAATCTCTTTTCCTGCCAGCCCCACGTATCCTTTCTCATGCCTTGCTATTGGCCGTTTAGTTCTTTATGAGACCATCAGGTGTTTTAGACAGGCAAAGTATCACAGCTTCACAGAGTTAAACAAATGCAACATAAACAAAAGTAACACACCTTAAAATAATATTCTACAATATGCCTGTCTTAATTTTTAGCCCATTTTCCAGTAGATGAGTTTTCTTGCCTAATTAGGATGTAAGTTGCTTAATATTGAGCTGCATGGAAATCTGCCCTGGAATATGATTGGTATACTTAGTGGCATGCCATTGGAGGAAACTAATTTTCCCTTTCCTTAATTTTTAAGTGTAATAGGAAACAAACTAACAAACTGCCCCAAATATATTGGAGTTCTTTTGTCTTCAGCTCCCTGGTACTGTCTGTTAGATCTTTTTCCACACTGGAAACAAGAAGGAGGTGGTACCCTGGGGTCATTTCTGTAACATGAATCTTAAAAGGTCTTACTAATTAAAAAAAAAAGTACCAGATATTGGGGTGGATGCTGAAAGATCAGAGATCCAGAACAAGCCATAGCCAACATCACCTTGCCAACTCCTCAGCTGATCCTGTTTCCTCAGACTGAAAGCCTCTGAGTCCTCACCCAGAAGTGATCTCAGCTGAACTGCTGCTAAAAAGTCTCTAGTTCCTGGCCCTCACACCTTATATACCTTTCTGCATTCTTCCATCACTTCCTGGGACTAAAGGCATGTGTCCTTCCCAAGCAAAGACATGAGATCTCAAGTTCTGGGATTCAAGGTGTGTGTCACCATGCCTGTCTCTGTTCCCGGTGTGGCCTTGAACTCACAAAGATCCAAAAGGACCTCTGCCTCATGAGTGATAGGATTAAAGGTGTGTGCCACCACTGTCTGGCTGTATGTCTAATCTAGTGACTGGCTCTGTCCGCTGATCCCAGATAAGTTTATTAGCGTACACTATTAGGGTACACAATATATTGGGGTACACAATATATCACCACACATGTCCACTTCTCCAGATGTCTCATATTGGAAGAGTACTTGGGATTTTTCTTAAAACTGCACTTTCTTTTGACCTCAAACTCTAGTTAGCTCATTAGAGAGAATTTGGTTATACACCTGAAACCAAGTTGACAATGGGACTGATATCACCATAGCTATTTCTAATCTAAGCTGGTGTGTGTGTGAGGAGTTGAGCCCAGCGTAGAGAGACACGAGTGTTTCTTGGATTACATGAGAAAGAAAGTCAAAGAGACAAAATGGATAGAAAGCCCATACACCAGCTAAGGTTTGTTTCTGTGCCATATAATACACCAGCTTTACACCATGGGAAAACCTGCTCTGAAAGAATTGAGCCCAAATTTTCCAGATCAAAGTCCATTGTTTCTCAAGACCAGATCACTCTCTGAGCACTTGGCCTAATGACATCACCATAAACAATGTTTCTTTTTACCAGTTGACTGGCTTCCACTTCAAAAAGTCACATACTAGGGAAGTTCGCTAAAGTTCTAAGGAGAACAGATCAGTGGCTGACGAAAGCGACCTCTCCTGCATCTTTAAACTACACCCTTCGTAATTTATGTAACCCATATTTTTGATTGGTGCTTGTGTGGTTTCTGTCCAGAAACCTAATGGTTGGTTTAAGGTCAAGCCCAACATGAATGAATGCTTGCTAATGTGTCAATTGAAATGCATCCGGTGATGAAGTTCTGACATTTTACTGGGGGCCTTTTCCTAGCTCAAATCTTCTGTCATTTTGACAATTGAATCTCATTTGGAAGGAAAGGATAAAAAAGACAAATCTGCATCTTGACATCTCTGACATCTCTCTAGAGGTGATGAATCCTGTTTTGGGGGAGGCTCCAAATAATTGAGCATTGGAAAGTAAATGAGAACAGCTTCACGGCAGCATCAGTCTAACGGTCTGTCAAAACACCTCGTCAGCTCACAAAACAATGATTTAAATCCCAAATGCAACTTATCTCTCAGAGATGTGAGGTGGTTACACATGCAAGTTTAGACACATACATACGTGTATTCAAAATACTCCTCATGGCTGCAAAATATGCCATGTCTTCTCATGTTGGTAAACATGAAAGAAAATATCCATATTCAAAACTCCAAAACACTATAGCACAACTTTGCTCTATGTTTTTCTTATTTGAAACTAATTTGATTGACTTTCCAGAAAAATGTGACTTAAAAGATTAATCCCCAAGCTGAATACCTGCTACAGATCACACAAGTTGACAGGGGCATTTGTCTTCCAAAGGACTTTTGTTTTGCTTTACCATGTTTTTCATTTATAATATCTGCTAATGATTTATTATGTGTCTGTGCTGAGGGATGATCATTTTTTATTTCAATTTAAAACTATATTGAGAGCCCAAGTTGCTTAACCTCTCATGATTTGTAAAATAAATAATAAATAAAAGCAAAGCATGTTGTATGAAGTACCCTAGCATATATATGGCCTTGACATGCTTCCCCCTGGAAAAGCAAAGTAAACAAGTCATAAACATTGATTAAAAAGGAGAGCCACATGAAGGCTACATACAACCAATAATTTTGAATGCTCCTTTCTGAACTACATTCCAGTGGCAGCAGGTATCTACATGGATCACCCTGACATAAGAGCTGAGGCTTGGTTCTCTACCTACCTCCTTCCTGGAGCCACTGGGGCGGTCACTGAGCCAGCAATGGATGTACATCTCCTGCCTTTGGAACTAACACAAAGCCCCATCAGAATTATAAAATGGAAAGCTGCATTATAAGATCATGATTTAGTCCTCCAAGATCCCTCCCTTCTGCTGTTTTCTTCAAAACACATCAGCTCTGCAGCCAATAACATGTCTCAGGAAAGTGACAGACTTTCAAATTATTACTTAGAAAGTGAAACATCATTATTCAATAATAAAATTTGAAACAACAAATACCACTAATTCATTGCCGTTTGTTGTGTACTTATGAGGAAGAATGTAAAACATCTCTTGAATCCATAAAGGCAAGAGAGGCCAGTTGGTAAACAGATCCAAGGGGATCCTACCTTTGTCGTTTGTTTACTTTGTTTTTGTTTTTTTACTGAATGTATCAAGAGAAAGAATGGAAAACTTTTACTGATCTATGGTTCTTAAATTACCTTCTATGTTTAAAGAGAATTATATAAGTGTGTATTATCATCACTGTAATGTTCGACCGTGACAGAGTTACAATAAGTTTTTATAACACTTATTCAATTATTGAGTAGTTTCTAAGTGTAGACATTCTTTTGGCTACTTGGAATATGAAAATAAATAAATGCTCTGTTCTTGAAAAGCTAACTTTTATTTAACACACCTAACAATCCTTTAAAGTCAGGGCTCCTATTAACTTCACTTCACAGAAGATAAATACAGAGGGATTTAGAGGTTAATTAATTTGCCTGATGTCATGTAACAGCTCAGTTCAAAGGCAGACTATGAATCCTGGTCTATGTAACTATGGAGCTTGACTTGTTAATTACTTTAAGTTTAAAATCACTTTGAGTTAAAAAAAAATGAATTGACCACAAACTAGTAGCAATTTCTTTAATCTTAAAAACTTTGAAACATAAAAAAGAATTAACCTCAGCTGCTTCATTTTAGAATGCCCCATATTAAAGATTTATAGCCAGAGTGACAAACACCGGCAGTTACATAGATCAGGTGATATGTGCACAGGCCTGTGAAATCAAGACTATCTGACATCTGCCCTCCACCCTGGCACTGGGTAGGTGTGCTGCTGAAAAGTCATAAGAAATTTTGAAGCTTCCCTTTGTAAATTCACCCATAGAAGAATCAAACCTACTCAGAAAGCTGATGTAAGCTTAAGAGCAGACGTGGGTGCACAGAGCTTAGCACACTGCTGGATGAGTAGCTCACGTCCAACAGAACTGTACTGAAATCTTCCTATTCTCACCTCTGTGAATAGTCATAAAACAGAGCAACTCAAGACACCTGCCACAGGTTGGGAGGCTAAGGCATGGCTTTTCGTAGCTCTTTGCTTTTCATAGTTCTATGAGATCCTCAGATATATAACCTTGAATGAGTGGGCTTCACATTGAAGACTAATAAGTTGCTTCTTGATTAATCAATAAACACATTAATGAATTCCTTTATGTTATAGAATTGGTATCAAAATGCGTATTAAGAAATTTGTAAGGAATTACTTGGAAAGCAAATTTAAAAAACACATTAATGAATTCCTTTATGTTATAGGATTGGTATCAAAATGTATCTTAAGAAAACTATAAGGAATTACTTGGAAAGCAAATTTAAAACCTAACTAATGTTTCTTTCTCATTTAAAAGAACAAGATAAAAATCTCAGTTGATTGCTCAGTCTCAAAAGTATCATAGTTATCAAGAAGTCAATTGTGTAGGCTGGAGAGAGGGTTCAGCAGTTAAGAGCACTTGCTGCTCTTGCAACTGACTCTTATTTGATTCCAAACATCCACACAGCAGCAGCTCACAACCCTCCTAAAGTACAGTTACAAGAGATCTGATACCCTCTTCAGCTTTCGTAGAAACATGCCACACAAGTGGTACACATGCATCCATGCAGGCAAACATAAAATAACAAACTTTTTTTTTTTAACGGAAAGCTGATTTTAGGTATGTAGTAGTGGTAGTGGTGTGTCTTGGAGAGGAGATGACACTTTAAGAATATAAAATATAAAAGCCATGACAGACAAGATTAAAGATTTCCAGAGAAAAATGAAGGCCCCAGGTGGGAAAAGGCACCAAGCAATATATCATCATGGGAAGAAAACTTTTAAAAATAATAATAATGAAAGAAAAATCCCCAGTTCAGTTGAATATTTGGAAACTGTTCTTATTTAGTCAAAATCAAATAACAAAAAATAAACAAAATCAAGTAACTAGAAATCTATGGGTTCGCAAGCAATCTAGGTAGTATGTGTCAAAGAAGACAGTGGTGGGTAGTATAGGCCACTGGGGGGGAAAGTCATTCTGAACAATAATATACACATTCGTTTAACTCTTAGATGGCACCTTACATATCTGAAAACATAAATGAGAGAGCTTTTTTTCTTTATTTGTGTGTGTGTGTGTGTGTGTGTGTGTGTGTGTGTGTGTGTGTATGTGTGTGTGTGTGTGTACCTGAAAAGTCCCCTGAGGCTGTGAGGCTGGAGATACATGAGGTTATGGTCTACCTATTGTGAGTGTTGGGAACCAACCTCAGGTCATCTGGAAGAGCAGCAAGTGAGTACTCTTAACAACCACTTCATCTCTCTAGTCTAAAACTATTTTCTGTGCTTGTTTGTTTGTTTCCTTTGTTGTTTGGTTGTTTGTTTAGAGGCAATCGTATAGCACAAGCTGGCCTTTGAAATGGAGGATGATCTTAAACTTCTGATTCTGCTGCCTCCATTTCTAGAGTACTGGGATTTCAGGTGTACACTACCACATCTAGTTTTATATAGTGCTGGGAACATAATCCAGGGTATACAGCATGCTAAATAAGCACTGGACAACTGAGCTACATCCCTTGTCCTGAAAATACAGGTTGTTTGTTTGTTTTAGTTTAGTTTTTTTTTTTTTTTTTTTTTTTTTTTTTTTTTTTTTTTTTTTTTTGTTTTTTTAACCTAATTCAGTTTTTTTTTTTTCTGTTTTTGAAATTTGAGAAGCTTTGCATTAGTTTATAGAGCCAAAATTGAAAATCAATGTATATGCTTTCAGATTAGATTGAAAAAGGAAGTATTGGATCCACACAATGGTACAATAGGTAGTAGGAAAAAAAAAAAAAAAAAACAAGACTAGAAAAGTTATTCAGCAGAGTCAGCTCACATTATGGAAAAAAAAAAGCATAGAAATGCACACAGAAGACAAATATGACTGTTTGGTCATACCTGCCTTGCACTGCCTTTTCCTTCTTACAGTTTTGAAACATGTGTAAGCAGGTACAAAAATCCAAAACTAAATCTTAGCAGTTAAACTAGAACAGATAATAATATCAATAATATGGCTAACAGAAAACAAAACACTAAAGCTTACTGAAGGATGTTCACTGTGAAAAAAACATTAAGATGCGTTACTAGCAGCAAAAGAAACAAAACAAACAAGTCGAATACTGGAAGCCAGTGAATGGCTAAATAATGCCTTAGATGGTGGCTATAGAGTGACCAAAAGGGAAATCCCTGAAAGCATCCAGTCACAGATTTCCAATGAACTAATCAGTTTGAACAGATGGTGTAAAACGTGATAGTAGGGTCCCAATTCACTCTGTTCCTCTGAACTGAGTACTAACTCTCAAGATCATTCCCTTCCGTCGCCAGCACTGTTTGCTAATTCTGACATTGCATGGCTTACACTCTTGCATTGTAAAACACTCCTGCAAATTAGCTTATTTAATACTGGTGAAGGAATATTGCATTTACTCAATTTAGTAAACATTTTGCTTGTTTCAATTATAAGATTAGATCCTTTGAAAGAAACAGTTTTGTTTTCATAAGTGACTTCATGCAGATTGTGCCCAAATACTAAGAACACTAAGAGCTAGAAGGAATTGCAGAGAGAAATGGACTGAATGGCATGATCTTGAATACTTCATTAATCCAATAAAGCAGCTCCCAATTCCTTATTAATTAGAAAGTACTCAAAATCTATGCATTTGAAGAAACATAACATAATACATTGGGTGAATTTAGTTTCTACTAGGGGAAAAAAAGAAGTTTTATACATGAAGATTAAAAGTGGCAAGCAACTGGGATGCAGCTGCAGCCAGCCCCAGGAACACATAAAAATGGATAAAGCATCATTTTGTCACCAGCTTCATGGCTTCAACTTGAGTGATGATTTTTGCAAAAAAAAAAAAAAAGTAGAGGGGGTTTCAGTTTGTATAATTATCTGATTATATCATACTGCTGTACACAATTTCAGATAGAAGAAAAATTTAAATTATTTTCTCTGGTCCTACTTATTTGGTTTTGGCATCCTTCTTTCCCTTCATCACCAAAGACTTACACATCTTATTAAATGCAATTTGAAGCAAATTTAAATAGAAATTGATTCCCAATATCACATAAGATATGCAGTACTATATATTAGCCATGAACAAATAATTGAATATTCTATAAACTCATAGGCAGCCATGTAAATTAAACCAAATAAAAAAATTTCAGGATTAAAAGAAATCTAATTCTTGAGGCCGCTGTCACTGTCAGCTGTTACAGTGGGCATGCACTGGAAGCAACTGTGTTAAACACTAAGCTTTGCATAAATATGACTAGGTATTCTGAAAGACTGTAGATGGGTGAACATGGGATATACATAAATGATGGGGGTTTGCCAGTCTGATGCTCAGTCATCTCTTTTATTATCAAACCTGCTATGTAGTTACTATATAGGTGATTATAAGAATCAAAAGGGTAGAGACAGATAAATATTTCTAAACAATGATTCCTCTCAAAACAAGAAAGAATATTGATTCAATGATCATATCATAGATAGCTGACGATGCTCAACTCTAGACTCAGTCAACTAGGAATATAAACATTGTTACTTATAGTATCAAGTGAAAACCCTGACTCTTTTTTCACCCCAGCCCCACAGAGAAGGACTGTTTCTTAGTGATTAATAAAAATAAAAGACATTCATTGGGATGAATTAGAGAATAGCATTATGCAGGAGAAGGGGAGACTCTCTAGGCAAACCTTCCTTCTATCTCTGTGTCGTTTCTTGTCTTGAATCTTGAGGGGGTAAGATGGGGCAGGAGAATGTTCAGCCCTTTGATTTGAGTAACAGTGTACTGTGTAGCCTGGCTCCTCAAGCTCGTGCTGCTTTCTTAGAACTCTTGGGGATAAGGCAAGCTGAGCTTGCTGCCTATTTTATCAAAATGAGTAGTCCAATTCATGAGATGTCAACACTAGCTCTTCTAGATAGAAGAAAATTGACCCTTTTTATCTGATGCAGTGTAGCTGGGATGTACTGTATAGCCATGTGACTTGCCTGTGGAAGTAGAAGATGGATGGCATTGTAATGTGGCTGTACATCTAAATAAATTGGTTTCCTATGGGTTCCTGTCAAGCTATCAAAACTACACTGAGGTTTGGACCAAGATATTCACAAGTAGTGAGTATTTCCTTTGTCCTCTGTTCTTACACTTGGTCTAAGAACCCAAGAATGGGAGAGAAAAGAAAAGAGGTGGTAAGAGACACTTCTCATCTCCACCTTAACATCTCTACTCTGTAAAATATATATTGGAAACTCTAGAAATTTTTGAGTGAAATAAACTTCTTAGTTTTTAGTTTCCTACAGACAATTAACTATAACAAATTTTACAATAACTTAAATACCTCTCATTCAGTGTCACATGTTCTTAGATTAGAAGCAAAGACAACTCCATATATTTATACCTTAACAGGGTTTACAATGGAGGCTAAAAGCTAAATAAATGAATGAATGTGAATGTAGACATAAGATAACATCTAAGGAATTAATATTTAACTTAATGATAAATGACTTCTGCATGACATTTAAAACAGATAACTGAGTAGACAAAAAGTAGAACTCCTTCAAACTCTAATAACATATGTCATGATGGGCACATGTATAACATTTAATACATTTGAAATCCTCATTCTTAAACCCTTAGCCAAATGTGTAGTACTAATTATGATACAAGGATATCACTGATTCATTTGTGGGAAAGCCAACCAAAATGTAATTTTGAGACACAAAAGTCACTCCTGTTTTAAAGAATGAGTTTTTTAAAGCATATGAATATTACAGACTTTTCTCATTGCCTCATCCAACTATCTGACAAAAATATACCTGGAGGAGGAAAGTTTTGCCCTGATTTGTGGTCCTAGTGGGTCCCATCCATCACAGTGAAGAGAGCAGGGTGGCAGGTATGAAAATTAAGTCTTTCCACTTCAATTAACCTAATCAAGAAAACCCTTCCCAAATATGCCTAGAGGCTAGCCTAATCTAGATTATCCTTCACAGGTGTGCTCAGACATGCATCATGATGGTTCAAGATCTTGTCAAGTTAGTAGTCAAAATTATCATCAAGTTTGTCTCTGTTGATTTGACACCCAAACACACCATATTTGAGCCATAGACTTACTCCCTTTGTACCCATAAATTCACAGCAATATCATAATTTGAAATGCAGTCAACCCAACTTTAAAGTCTTCATAGTCTTTAATTGTTCTGATACTGTTTAAAAGGCATTGTCTCTTCTTCAACTCAAGACAACCACTTAACTGTAAACCTTTGAAGCCTTTAAAACCAAACGAAAGACTTTTTATATACTACAACATAAGGCAAGCATTCCTATTTCAGAATGGAGAAGTTGGGGCATAGAAAGGAATGCTTGGACCAAAGCAAAACTGAAGTCCAGCAGAGCATACACCAAATCCTACAGCTCTGTGTTCAGCTGGGACCTATAGTGGAATCATCTGGACTCTGGAGGAATTAGAACAGTATCACCCCACGTAGCTCTGCTACCTATAGCACACATAGACTCTTTCTTGGTCTAGTTCCACTCTATTCCTGCAGATTAATTCAGCTGATGTCTCATCATCCTGGCATCATCAGTATCCTGGGGTCTCCATTGCACCTTGGACTTCACTTTCATACCTTTATACAGTGACCTCTTTGTAGGAATTCCAAACCTGCCACACTTGGCCTGGGTTTCAGATGCTCTCTCTAAATGCATGTAAAAGCACTTCATGAACCTCTTAATTCTGAGACTTTAACATTTGCAAAACCACTACCACTTCATAGTATTCCTACCAAGAATTAAGCTATAGCCTACCCCCTTGGACTACAGATTCCTTACGCAGTTGTCTTAGAGAAGCGGGGGCTCCTTCAGCTACATTCACAGTTTAGGCTCTCTCCTTTCAAATAAATTTTCACTTTCTCAAGTCTGAGCCTTATAAGGGTGAGGTCCTCTTCTCAGAGGACCTTTGTTATTGGGCTAGGACAGAACAGGGTGTTTCTCTTTGACAATGAAAGACTTTTTCAGCACTGGCTTTGCTTGGGTGTTAAGCTGATTCACACTCTCCCTCTCCAAACTTCACATTTTTACAACATTTTATTAATCATTACAATGTGGATTTTATGACTTATTAAAATTCATCATCATCCTTAGTTGTACTACTACTTTGCAATATTTTCTCATTGGTTCTTTTACTCACCTAGTTGTCTCCTTAAGATGAGCTTTAGTGTGTTGTAAATAGGTTCAGACTCCCTGTTGTGTTAATCTGCTTCCCACTACCATACAAAACAATAGTTGTGAAAATAAACTTGAAAAAGAAAACAGAGAGTATTCATCTCTGTCTGCTTCCTGACTGTAGAAGTGATGTGTTATGGAATAGTCTTTTTTGTATACTGTGAAGATATGTTGTTCTCATTGGTTTAATAAAGAGCTAATGGCCAATGATAGCCAGTCAGGGAAAGATTAGGCAGGACTTGTGGACAGGGAAAAGGAGAGTGCAGGGATGAAGATGGATAGTGTTGTGAGGAGATTTTTTTTTGGGGGGGAAGCAAGATGACCATACTGTGCTGGAAAAAAAGTTACTGCTGCATGGTATAGTGCAGATAAGAAATATGGGTTGATTTTAGTTGTAAGAGCTAGTTAGTAACAAGCCTAAGCTATCAGCCAAGCATTTATAATTAATAATAAGTCTTGGTGTTGTTTATTGGGAAGGCAGCTGTCCCAACAGAAAACTCCCACCTACAGTGAGTGGTGATATGACAAGCAGCCTTTTTGATATTCTGGCTTTCCCACCAACAGGGGCTATATCTTCAAAATTGATAAACCCTCCTTTCTTTGAGTTAAAACAACAAACAAAAGAGCCACATTTACTTTGTGTCACATTTTTGGAAGCTTCACTCTGTATCAACTGGGCCCATTGTTTTATCCATGTAGCCAAGTAGAAAGAAGCTCATGTTCAGAAGAGTGGTATGACAAAGAGTTGGTGGAATTTGGATTAAATCTCAGAATCTTTAGAGACTGGCATCTCTAAAGAGCTAACCATCTCCAGCATGATCAGATCTCTCTAAGGTTCCAGGACCTTCTAACATCTCCCCCCTGGGGTCCAAACCTTTAATGTATGATCTTGGGAGTGACATTAACAATGAAAACTATACTACCAGGCATTAATTTTCTTCCTTTCTAGTATAGAATAATGCATCTATGTGTTTAGAAATAGCATCATAATTTTATAGCATGCATTACTCAAAGAACTATATCTAGGAGTTAGGGTATTGAATTCCCTTCTGTTGCTAGTCTCTTAATATGTCCTACCTTGTCATAATACCCCACTGTCACTAGGTGAATACTGATGACTCAGTGGTAACATGGCATCTTTGTTCTTTCTTCCAGAGTTTGAAATTATACACAAAGAGAGCTGATCAGTTTCATAATCTCACAGATTGTCATAATTCTTAAAAATTCAATTTAACTCTCTTTGTGTTTAGCCATAAACACAAACAACAGTATAGTGTGGTATGTTCTGGAGACTGGAAATTCTGAAGCACAAAATCATCCTTCATGTTTAAGAACAGAGGGTTTTTGTTCTCTCTTAATTTTCAAACATCACTGAAGATGAGACTTGTGTTGAAGTCTAGAGAGAGAAAGTACCCCTGGGTGGAGGTGAAATATCTCTAACATATGTATCCTTCATTTTCCTGTTGATTATTGTTTAAATTCCTTTCCTTTTTATTGTTTCTATAATCCTAGAAAGTCCCTTGTTGCAGAGGAACAAGTACTCCATGGAGAATATGTATTATGGATAAGATCTGCCATCTTGCCTCTCCATTCCCATCTGCAGCTGCTCATAAGACACACAACCTCCAATTACACAGTATTTTATTCCTCTACACTTAAAGAAATAGGCAGATACAATGCACACCTGCAAATCCTGCCCAGATTCACTGAAAGTGCAGCTTGTTGCTAATATTGAGAAAAATTTTACAAAATATGTATTACCTTCTTTTATCTGAAAAAAAAAAGATGAACAAAAAGAGATTCTGTTGGAAAGGAAAAATAAATTACCAAGAAATTAAAAGTGTTGACTTTCTAATGTCATTTATGGATTTAAAGCCATGTTTGTTTTTATTCTAACTCTAATAAAGTAAAATTTTCTACTATAAGAGAGGAAATGCAAAAGGCTGAAAAATTAACTACTAATGATTCCTGTTTAAACGCCTTCCTCTAAAGATCTCATTAAAGTTTGTCTCCATTTGAAAATACCTTTGCTTCCCTGTTGAGTTTCAGCATTTATATATTCACATCAAGTCCTGCCTAACAAAGCTCAGGCAGCTTTTTTCATATTAGCCTACAGCTAGAATCAACTCAAATATCTACCCATTCATGAATTCATGATGAAAATGTGCCATAACTCTGCAGTTGATGGTTGTCTCAGTTTAAAGGAATGCTGTACCCTTAATGCATAAGCATCCAAATAGTTTGCTTATTGAGTGAGGTCTGATCAAGAGTTCCATTTTGCTTATATTGTATCTCTAAATTAGAGGTAAATGATAGGCAGGTACCAGCATTAAGAAAAGGAAAGGCTATGAAGGAACCAGCTGCCTTCTGAATGAACTTGAGGCATGCTTCATTGGAAAGAATCCAGACCTGGAACTGTAACCCTGGTCAACAAGCCACAACTGGGGAGGTTTCAGGTCCAAGGAGGGAACTTACTACTGTTATTAACTAAATGGGCACATCATCTAACTGCCTTCTAAATACCTAAACATGTTTATGCTCATAGACAAGAGTCACTCTCTGGCTTAATCAGGGAAGTTTCTCTATTCAGTGAAGGGCAGTAACTAGGGAGACTTGTGATAAAATAGAGCTAAGAGCAAGTGATGACTGAGGGTTCAGTCCTAAAAGCATTTACACCATCCCATTTAATGATCAGGAAACACTATGAAAGAGGGGGCAGTATTTGAAAGCCAAAGATGGGGTGATTAGTGAAAAGCTGTGAAATGCTATCCTGTAGACTCAACACAAAAGCCACTCTATGATCCTGAACTCATGACAAATGCAGTTACTGCACTAGGCTCCCATGCAAGACTAGACTGACCTTGTCAACAATCAGTGGTGGATGGGCAAAGAGCTCTTCCTTAATGCTGTACTTTTGGCTACTGATAGATTCTAGAAAGAGGAGAATTGTTGTCTTCTATTGTATCCCTACAGCTAAGTACTCCAGGCTCTAACAGAGAGTTCCAAACCCATGTAACACAGACAATCTTGATTTAACCAATGGGTCACAAACAAGTAGATGAGAATGGGAGAAACAATCGAAGGGAAGAGGATTGGGTAGACAGTAGAACCAGAGAAATGGAAGGGGTTAAGGTTAACAGTAGTCAGTGAACATTGTGTATGTATGTGAATTTATCAAAAAAAGTAGTGATAAAAATGATTGCTAATGGTATTTGTCTACACACATAGATCAGTGCCTTTCTCAGCCATCGTTAGAGAAGCTTCCTCCTACAGCAAATGTGAACAACTCCAGAGACCCACAGCCAGACTTTACTCAAAGAGAGAGAAACCTAGGAACACACAGCTCCAAATAGGACGTCTCCATTAAATCTCTCCTCTCAGAGCTCAAGGAATCTCCTGGAAGAGGAGGCAGAGTCTAAGAGCCAGAGGAGATAGAAGACACCAGGAGAACAAGGCCTTGATTGGTTTAGAAACCAACTCAGCAAAGCTCATATGAACTCACAGGGACTGAAGCAGCAAGCATAGGTCTCACATGGGTCTGCATCAGCACATACACTATAGCATTCAGTTTAGCATTTTTAGGGGCCTCCTGCATTTGTGATGGAGCAGATCTCTGATTTTTGTGTCTGCTCCCGAGGCTTTTTTGGTCTGTTGGTTTGTCTTGTCCAACTTCAATGTGATGATTTTTGTTTTATTATATTTTGCATTGTCGTGTTTGGTTGTTATCTCTTAGAAGCCTGTCCTTTTCTAATGAGAGGCAGGAAGGGAGTAGATCTGGATGGGAGGGGAGGAAGAGTAGGAGGAACTGGGAGGAGTAGAGGGAGGAGAAACTATACTCCGGATATACTGTGTAAGAAAAGAATCTATTTTCAATAAAAGGGGAAAATAATAAATTGAATTAATATTTTTTTCTGAAGAGCCAGAAAGGAACTTTGCTTGTTCAATTGGCTCATATCATAAATGGGGTGAGGACAGAATCCTGTGCATTTCTCAGAAATTTTTAATCTGCATCTTAAACTAATTTGTTATAATTTTGTATTTCAATAATTCTAAACTGTCAGTGGATTCCCAAGGGCATGGTAGCTTAAATCAAAGGAGATGGCATTAAAACAAGATAAGATAATTAATTAAAAATGTGCACCCTTCAACTCCTAAGATTAGTAGCTTGTATCAAAGGTCAAACAGATGTGTTAAAATGTCATGTCTACCAGTCAAGCTATCAAAAAGAGGATGACAGCAGTGTCTAAGCATAAAGATTTAATAAATAAACAAGATATGTTGAAGTGCTAGAAAACAAACAACATCATCAATGCTCCTCGGAAGCCAGGAAAGACGAGCAGCAGAGGACTACATAGAGTGGACACATGCAGATGGTGGATGCTGAGCCTGAGGACCACATAGGGCCGTCTTAACGATTCTGCTTTAAATGATGGTAGCTAATATCTATCAACTGAATCTATCAAACACTATTCCAAGTACTCGGTGTAAGCTATTATATATTATGCCTATTATCACATCCATTTTTAAGCACTGTCAATTGAGTTTCCATAATATATTCAAGATCACAGAGAGGACAAAAATAGAACCCAAGTAAGGGTCTCTAGCTTTGGAGCACACTCACTTGACCACTGTGTTGTATGGTTTCTTTTTTATTATATAATTTATATTCAACTTAAGATTAAAGTATATGCTCACAGGCTCTACTCTTTAAGTTGGAAAAGTGACCTCTTCTGCATTGTGAAGAGTATGTCACACAGAAGTAGGGAAGGATTTAGGAAGAATAGTCAGAAACTACTACACTGTCAAGGCTGGCTTCATAGGTAGGTGTCCTGTCTGCTTGCAAAGGAGCCTCTACTTGAATTTTATTTAATTTTATGCTAGGTATCCTGAAAACTTAAGTGTTTTTAAAGCCAGAAGCCCTATGTTTGTATTTTGTACTGAACCCCTAAATTATGCAGCTGGCCTAGGCAGTATTTCATATATAAGAGTTTCTAATGACTTTGGTGTCTAGATTCAGTTGTCTTTGATGATGTGAAATCTGTACTACCCTTTCTACATTCTTGCTTGGAGACTGAATGGAATAACCAATCTATTCAGCATGAAGGTAGGCAATATACCAGTTTATAAAGATAATTCAACTAGTCAATACCCATAACCACCTTATAATGGAGATTCTATTATCAGCATTTGTTTAGGTGAGCAAACTTTGGCTCAAAAAGCTTATAGAACACAGAGAGGCTGATTGTGCAAACTCAATGCCCATTCTTCTAAATCTAAACCAAGTCTTTTCTCAAAGTTCTTGTCAATACCACCCACTAGAGACCGATAGTCATGTTCTGCCCACTCCTGGGACTGCCTTACTATGGCTACTGGCTGGAGTTATTGGAGAACCCCTTTCCCCATAAATCCCCTGTGAACATCTACCACCTTTAAGGACCTAGCTTACCTGTTCTTAGTTCCCAATAATATGGAAATGAACAGCTATGAATTCTGAGGTAAATAAAGTATTATGAAAAAATCTTGACAAATGTGCAGTATGTTTTTCAAACTCTGGAGTAATATATATTCACTGACTTCTTAAGGTGGCCAGGTAAGGTTACTGGGAGACACACGGCATTTCTATTTGTGTGTGTGTGTGTTGTCAGATAGGAAAGTCTGACCATTGCAGCTGTTGTTATGTCCAATCAGTATGTCCAAACTTCAGAGACTGCAATGCATATCCAGGGACACAAGAGGCTCAACTTCTGCTCCTATGCTCTTTAATACCTGAAAACCTTGCACATTTCAGTACCACTGCCCCAGGTGTAAGGACAGCAAGAGGGCAGGGGATTCAACCACTGAAGGCAATTCCTTATGCAATGTAAGCATTTTGGCAAAGCATTGGGGTTGGAGCATAGGGTGAAAGGTGCCTTCTATTGGGCCCATGTCTTAGAATTCAGCCACCTATAAAAAGCAATGCTAAACAAAATTCTGTTATACTCATGATTTTAGACAAATTTTAATTACAACAGTGTATCTGAGGTATCTGTAGTTTTCCTGAGAGAATTTTTGGTGAACTATTCAAAAGCAAAATGAGTGTAGTAGCTTTAATTACACTGAAGGAGAGTCAGTATGCATTCAAATTGCTAATGAGAATTTGCTTCCAAAGTCTCCATTTCCTTTCTATTGCATGCCTTGAAGGAAAAAATAAGGGTCTTTAACACTGTTTTAATGCTGGGTAAGAATAAGGAACGGAAGCTTCTATCTTTCGCTGAGAAATTTGATGATGCGTCATTTCTCATTTCCTGGATATTATTGCTTAGGCAAAATATCCACTAAAATTCACAATTATCTATCATTTCCTAGAGTCACAGTCTCTTTCTGACATCCTACAGACCTATTCATGAGCAGCAAAATTCAGGTAGCTGTTAATGACATAGCATTGCATGTCACTTATACTACATGCTAATCCTCTGCACAGCTCACAACGGAATTCAACCTGACACTTCTCATGTACATGAAGCTGACAGTTTCTGCTGGTTAGAAAGTTCTCAAGAACTTCATGTTTCAACACAAATATACGTGCACCTGGATGATGTCCCAAGTACATTAAATGGACCCACTGTCTATGTGGCATGCCCTTCTTCGTAGCTTAATTAACAACAGCACACTTTTCTTGTAGCCTTTCTTGGTCATCAGATTGGTTGTGATATTTCCATCTTCTATAATCATTTCTGGGGTGAATTACTCATTTCTGAAGAGACTCACATTCATTGACACATACCTGAAGTGGCCTGATTGTAGGGGACCAAGTAAAATCCCCTTATTACTAAAAAAATAGAAAAAAATACATTTCAAAATGGTTATTGGAGAAAATGGACATTTGAAATAAGTAGGGAATCTGTACTTGGTAAGTTAGAAAATTTATTAGAAGTTAATGGAGGCAACAAAGCATCATTTTCTCTAAACTTGACATATTCCCTAAAGATGAGCAGTTACTTTTTTTTTTAAGAAATGTTATTTTAAACACCTGCTAGAGCTGAAGAAATGTTATTAAAAAGTCTGTTAGATCTCAGTTAAGGTGGACACATGATTTACAATGTAGAAGCACATTCAATGGTAAAAAGATTAACTATAGAGGCAGCTAGAAATAAGCAAAATAAAAAGCATTGTCAAAGGTAAAGCTAAAATGCATCTCCCCCAACATCGATGCCTGGGGCAGGTGGGAGAGCTGGCCCTGTGGTCATAAGAATGGGTGAGCTATCCTTGATCCCTACCAGCTGCAGCTCTACACCACTCCAGGGCACCACTCCAGGGCAGCACAACAGATCCAACCCTGTTAGCGGAGGTGTGGGTGAGCCAGCCCCGAAATCATGACCATGGAACAGCAGTCCCAATTTACCATCTGGCAGACCAACCTTACACCTGCCCAGGCCCAGGCCCAGGGTTGTGACTTGACCTGCCCCAGCATCCATCCCATCTATGATCTGCTGGAGCACTTGAAGAGACCTGACCCACAGACCCAAAGCTGCAGGATCTCCACAACACAAGGCGCCAGCAGGATGTCCAGGTAGAGTCCTAGTGGTGGTCCAGCATCAAACATGTAGTGGAGACCAGGGGCCTTGAACCAGAGCAATGACTCTTGGCAGTGAACACTTGCAAGTAGAGATGTATGGACCAAGGGATATATAGCATGACTTGTTGGGTCACACTGCAGCTTCCATGATGAGACTTTAAATTATTTCCCTATTTTAAAAAAAATTTCACATTTTATTGTCTTCATTTTTTTTTCTCTTAAAGTGCAGACCTTAAAGATCATTTACCTTTTGTTGAAAAAAATTTCATGCAACATATTTTGATCATATTTTTCTTTCCCCTAGAACCTCTCAGATCCTCCCACCTCCACACCCACCCAACAACTTTATCTTCTGTCTTCCAAAGAAAACAAAAAAGAGAAGAAAAGAAAAGAAAGAAACAAAAAAAGATAAAAAATAAACATATTTTTTAAAAATAAACACTTGCACATATGCACAAGAAACAAAAACACAAAACAAAAATCAAAATACACAAGCAAAAAAAAACCAATAAGACTAAAAAAAAATGTCAAAACAAAACAAAATGAAATAAAAGTACCCTTGAGTTCATTTTGTGTTGGTTAACTACTCCTGGGTATGGGGCCTGTCCTGAAGGACAGTTAAAACACTCAATGAAAATTCAACGGAGAAAACTCATTTCCCCTTTGTTAATGTCTATCATTTGTCGATAGCTTCTTGGTTGGGGTGAAACCCTGTGTCCACAACCCCTTCTTGGTGCTGGGGCCCTGTCTTGCTTGAACCCATGCTAGCCTTGTGTCTGCTGCCACAGTCACTCTGGGTTCACATATGCATCAGCTCTGTTGTATCTAGAAGACACTGTCTCCTTGGAGTCATCTGTCACCTCTGGTTCATACAATCTTTCTGCCTCCTCTGTGGCATAGCTCCCTGACCCTTGAAGGGCAGAGTTTCATGAAGACATCCCATGGAGGACTGAGTGCTTCCAACTCTGAAGATTACTTTATAGCACTGCCTGATCACTCCAGATTTAAGGAAAATCACTCAATAACTAACCGAGAGATCATGTAAATCAGAGAGTGGACAATATAATTAAAGATGTCAGTATAGAATAGCATGCTTCATTCTTAGGAGCAAGTCTCTGACTGTCTGACAAAACCACTGTAATCACACATATTTTAGCTTAAATAAAAAGGAAGAGGGTGTGCCAAAGTGGACTCAGGAAGCATGACATGAAAGGGCATTTGAACAGGAGGAGCTCAGGCAGGCAAGAACTGTTAGCAGAGGGTCACAGAAAACTACCGGTGAATGTTCAAAAGGCTGTCATAAATAAGACGAATGTCTTCCATGTCAGACATAGGATTATCCTCTTGATTTTATTCAATGGCTCTGAAGCAGAGCCTGAGATTCCTAACCAAACTCCCAGGTACTACAAACACCGCTGTTTGAGAAACCACATGCATTTTAAGAAACTGAAGAGGAAAATAGATCAGGCAGTGCAACACAAATCATTGTGAACAATGGAGAATTCCCAGTGATAGAACAGGGTTCACATGAGTTAGTGAGCTCTGCATAAAGAGAAGTCTACAAAGCCAAACCAAGACAACTATTTAGATCCTTCATAAAATGTGCAGTGCATGCCATGCATCGAGCTCAACAGTATTTGGTTACAAGCCTAGATGTATGACTTTTATGTAAATAGTTAACAAAAAAAAATCATGGTGGTGAATGCCACTAGTCTATCTACTTGGGAGAATGACAGAAGAGGACCATGAGTTCAGTGCCAACCTGGACAACAAGATAAGATCCCCATCATCAAACACAAACACACACACACACACACACACACACACACACACACACACACACACACACACACACACACACACACACTATATGGGCTGAAGAAAGAAATGGCTCAGCAATTAAGAGTATTTTCTGCCCTTGTAGAGGACCTGAGTTGTTCCCAGCACCCACATGACAGTTCACAACTGTCCATAACTTTAATTCTAGGGAACCTAATGCCTCTTATGACCTATGCTGCCATTAAGAATGTACATGATACACACACATACATGCAGGCAAAATACTCATGAACAAAAATAAAGTCTAATAAAATATTTTAATTAAAATTAAATTCCAAGAATGCTACATGAGGGTCACTATTGGAATCATGCCCATTTTCTCAACACTGAATTCCCCAATCAATATTTATTCCTGGCTCAAATGAGAGAGACATGAACACTAAGAAAAATTATCTCCAGCCTTACTATTCAATTCATGGTTCACAGGACAGTCTGCAGGACCTAGAGGCTTGGTTAAAAATTGCAGGTTGCTCTACAGAGCCATTTAATTAAATTGAATAAATAAATAAATAATAAATAAATAAAACAAATAACAAAAATTTATGAGTTGTTTTTATACTAAAGCTCACATATGTCTTTCCCACAGCATCATCTACATTTTCCAAGTCCTAGATGGTGTGATCGTGCTGGCTAACTATTTTAAGTCAACACCACATAAGCTAGAATCGTTTTAGAAGAAACAACCTCAATTGAGAAAACACTACCACCAGACTGGCCATGGGCAAGCCTGTTGTGTATTTTCTTGATTGGTGGTAAATGTGGGAGGGCCTAGCTCACTGTGGGCTATGTCACCCTGGGCTAGTGGTCCTGGGTGCTGTAAGAAGACAGGTTGAGCAATCACAAGGAGGAGACCAGTAAGCAGCACTCCTCCACGGCTCTGCATCGGATCCTGCCTCCAAGCTCCTGCCCTGACTTCTCTGGATGATGGACGACCAGCTGTGCTGCAGCCAACCTTTTCTTCCCCAAGTTGCTTTTGGTCATGCTGTTTCATCATATCAAGAGAAATCCTACCTAAGACAGCGATCTTATGAAAACATCTAAAAGAATAAAATTATGGCGGTATCAAAATGTTTGAACTTGAGTTTGAGGTATAGATCACAGAATAAAAAAATTAAAAAAAAAACTGCTATCACAGAACTTAGACCAGTCATATGAAGCCTAGAAGTCTCACTTCCCATGTTAAACAAAATTCCACATGGGAAATTTACAAGTCCTCTCTCTATCATTTTTCCATACCTTTGTAAAACACTGTTGTGCTAATTTTAGGATTACATAATTAGAAATGTACTCAGCATTCCCACAGCTTCTTATCTGAAGCTATCAAATGCTATCTAAATAACTGGGCTTTAGAAAGAAGGTAAGAGAAACAGCTTATTTGTAAATTTGTATTTGAAGTTAGCATACTGAAATACTACAAAAACTTTGAAAAAAAAAACCTAATATGCAAGAGACAACATGGGACCTTTTATGGGATGACAGAATAATTAATTGGTTGTATCATGGCCAAAGGTTATTAGTGAAGCAGCTGCTTTTTTATGAAGTCTGTGTGATCTATAGCCAAGGGGTTACAGCTGAAGAAAAAACAAGGTCTGTTTACTTATGACAGTGGTTCTTTTTAATTAAACATTTTCTTCCCTGCTTGCCTTTCTGTAACAATTTCCAATGAACAGAGCAAGTGGTTAACTGTGAATACAGACTATTTTAAGAGTTACCCATATCCCTGAATACTAGACACAATGAGAAACTATAGGAATGGGAGGGTAATATACTTTCAAGCCAGATCTGAGGACTCCAGTCCCCCCCCCCAATAATAGAAAAAATCTGGACTGCATGACCTAGTAGAGATTGAAGGGATCATCGCCTTTCCGTGAATAGTAATAGGATATCATCAAGTCCTATTTCTAGTTGTGGTGGGCCAAGAGCAAAAAATGTATACTAAGATATCTATGTAATGATTTGCGTGTGTGTGTGTGTGTGTGTGTGTGTGTGTGTGTGTGTGTGTGTGTGTGTGTGTGTAAGAAAGTGGGGAGGGCTTTGGTAGTCTGAAAAAGCTGAGACCAGTCCGATTCTGTGAAGAGGAGAAAGGAAAGGGATGTTGAGGTGGGCCAGACAGCTATGAGGCATACGGAGGCTGCCACCAGAAGACAGCACAACTCAAATCAGCTGTCAGACAAACTCCTGCTATCAAAAAAAAAAAAAAAAAAAAAGCTTTATCAAGTATTCCTGCTATGATTTGTCATCTCCTGGGAAAGGCCACAGAGAACCTGACCTTTGTCAGAACATGGGAAGAAGTTCCGAGCACAGCAGCTGGGCTTTTGCAGGATTATGTAAAGGGCAAGCAGTACCAGAAACTGTTCTAGGGGATCACCTAGGCACTACAGTTTTCCTACATGCCCCTTTAAAAGTTTTATATCCTCCTGCTAATAAAGACCGTTTACCTTCACTAGTACAATTACTTTCCTATTAGCTTGCTGCTCTCTGAACACAGAGAGGCCAAAGCATACTGATGACAAGGTTTAATTTGTAGCTTGCTGGGACCCTTGGTTTGTTCTCCATCTAGTGGATGTCTCTGTTTCTCTGTGTCTGTCTCTCTGTATCTGTCTCATCTCTCTCTGTCTCTCTCTGTGTGTGTCTTCCTCTGTCTCTCTGTCCCGCCCCCCCCTCTCTCTCCTTCCCTCCCTCCTTCATGTGCTTTGTTTTGTTTAGAACCAGACCTCCATTTAGGTAAAACTTGGTGTCATAGAGAAGGGAAACCAAAGCTTTCATTCAGAATGGTGGTTGACGAAGGTCATTTGGGTCATTGATAATGACAGGGAAAAGGGCCACCTCCACCTCCACTCCTTGGCTCCTGTATCCACAAGTCTCTCCTGTCTGGGACTAGAGCTCCATAGATGCCTCTAATTTAAGAAATACACCATATCGTCAAGGATGCACCCTAAAACTTTTGTCTGAGTAAACACTTGAGCTGTATCTTTATGAGGCCATTTCACTCTTCTCTAAGAACAGTAGCTTTAAAACACAGGGTGATACTTCCAGTAACATATATATTTGGTTTTTTGAGACAGTTTCTCCATGTAGTTTTGGTGCCTGTCCTGGATCTTCCTCTGTAGACCAGGCTGGCCTCAACCTCACAGAGATCCACCTGGCTCTGGCTCTGCCTCTCGAGTGCTGGGATTAAAGGCATGTGCCACTGCCACCCAGCTCTATGTTCATATATATATATATATATATATATATATATATATATATATATATTTCTACATGGGAAAGACAGGCACGTAAAGAGACAGACAAGAAGAAAGAAAGAAAGAAAGAAAGAAAGAAAGAAAGAAAGAAAGAAAGAAAGAAAGAAAGAAGAAGGAGGGAGGGAGGGAGGGAGGGAGGGAGGGAGGGAGGGAGGGAGGGAGGGAGGAAAGGAAGATATTAATTATCAGAGATTGGCCTGTATAAACAAAGAGTCCCACAATCTTCCTTCAGTAATCAGAAGGCCCAGGAAAGGATGTGGTTTAGTGTCAATAAAAAAGTAAATGCCTAAGGACCAGAATATAATGAATGGTGGGAGTCTTAATGAAAACTTTTAGGCCCCTTGAATCAGAAATATCTGTGGCTAATGGAAGGAGAGTATAATGTCCCACAGCTCAAGTAGAGAACAAATTTACTATTACATGACATTTCTGTTCAATTACGGCCCTCAACAAATTGGAAGATACCATCCTACCTTTGCGAGGGTGATCTTCTTTATTAGATCTGTGACTTGAATGCTAATTAGTGTCTTCAAAATGTAACTTTACAGGTGAACTAAAACAATTTTTTGACTGTCTGAGTATTCCCTACAACAGCCAGGTTAACACATGAAATTAACCACCACAGCCACTTTTTTTTTCTTTCACACATAATGTGTAGCTTGGTATAACCCTACAGTGCCACTTATTGGAAGTTTTTCTTTTTTCCCTTGCTACTGTCTAAAATAAAAACAAAAACAAAACCCAAAGCCTAACCTTTTACCAAAAGTATTATTTGTCCCACACTCAAGAAATAAAAGCATTCCAGGCCTAGCAGCTATGGCTGAGTAGTATTTAGTGAAGTTCACGGTAATCTGCGAGCATCCCCCATAGTCTCTCACATCCTATCTGTGTCAGTGTAGTTTTATAGGGCTACAGCTGACTAAGCAAAGGTACTGAGAGTGGTCAACGAACAGCTAAGCAGAGCTTAAATTATTATGGGATTTCCCCATCCCGATATCATTTGATGTATCAGCAGAGCAACTCATTTATATAATTCACATTGTGAAAATTCTAGACATATATACACATAAGAAAGAAGGCAATGGATTCCATGAAATAGAAAGTGCCAAGGAAGTACATCACATCTTCTGTAACTCTTGTATATTAATTAACCAATTTGCTTTGCAGAAAACGATGTCCTAGAAAGAAAGAGAAATATGGAACACCCTGACACTTCCCTTTTCAGGAATTTCTTGCTTGTCCATGAGTGAAAGGAAGACAACGTGGCTAGAAGGTAATAAAAATTCTGGCTTATGTTTGTACTGTTTCCATTTTTTACCAAGAACAGTGTACATATGCATGTACAAGCTTTCAGGTACAAACTATGTAACTGAGAGATCCTAGATAAAGGAAATATTACTATTCAATGCTGCTATTGCACAGCATAATTATCAATGTCACAATTCAAACCAGTCATTTAATATTTTAATTTATATGTACTTAGAACATTGAATATTATTTTACAACCACTTTGAAAAGTCAAAATAGGGACTACAGGAGAGAGGAAAATGATTTATATTTATCAACACTTTTCCCCCTGCCCTTTTAATAAAGGTCACTATATTTTCATTTTGAAGCAGTCCTTGCAAATTATGTAGCTGGCCATGCTTGATGGATTGCACCCCCTATAGTTGAAGATCTGGAGACTGCATTGTCGTAGCTGGCACGTCAGTTTTAATGTATGAAAAATCCAAGGTTCAGACTTAGAACACCTAAGCATTGATTATTCATCTTATAAACCTGCACAGCATTTCATTAGCTAGACACCCTGGGGATCTGCTCGACATGCTCTACACTGAAACCAGTGCAGCTGACAGATGGTAATGATTATATGTGTCACTCTGCTTATCAAGATGGGCTTCTATCACTGTTCCAAAGTGGTTTGATATGCTCTTTGAGGACCTATTGATTTTTCTTTACAGTAAACATTATGACTTTGGGCTTAGACTACATAGGTTCTACTTTTGACACCACAGTGTTATGTGATACATTGCTGAAGCCATCAGATCAGTGTCTTTCCCTATAAAACAGGCTAAAGTAAAACAATTGATAAAAGGGAAGAAGGAGAGAATTTAACCAAGTGACATTTGTATATTGTTGACCAGGGTTACCTATGTGTCTTAGTTATTTTTTAAATTGTTGTGGTATGATACCATGACCAAGATAATTTATGGAAAGAAGAGTGTATTGGGAACTTATTGTTTAAGAGGGTGAATCCATGACCACCATAGCAAGAACCATGGGAGCAGGCAGGCAGGCATGGCACTGGAGCAGTGGCTGAGAATACATATCCTAAGTCAACAACCATGAGGCAGAAAGAGAGAGAACTAACTGGGAATGGTGTGGATTTTTGAAAACTCAAAGCCCATCCCACATCCTTCAACAAGGCCACACCTCCTAATCCTTCCCACACAGTTCCACCAACACAGGTCCTAGCATTCAAATATATGAGCCTACAGGGGACATTCTCATTCTAACCACCAGAGTATTATAACTCCATTCTGATGCTGCTGATAGTTCAAATTCTCTAAAAAATTGCATCTGTTTCTCCAGCTCAAAATCTGTGAAAACAGACCTTCACATTGGAAGTAATCTCTATTGGGCAATTAAGTTAGTAATGTATGAAAGCTGTCAGATCATTGCCTGCTCAACTCAGCTTTTGCTCAACATATATCTTTAAAAATAGTTTATTACACTGACTAAATTAAAAGGAACACTTTATCATGGATTGTAATCGTATCCATAAATCATCTATGATCTTGCATTATAAGAAAAAACTGTCCAGGGTTAGAAATTTAATACATTATCCTATATGCTATGAGCTTTATTAAGGAATGAAAATAATATTGCTTAAGGATTTTTATAAATTATTAGGTTACATTTTGCTTTGTTATTTAACAAAATGTGTATCTCTGTCTTTATACACACACACACATATACACACACTCTTTGTTTCATTATATGACAGAATTCAATGTGACAATAGACCTTCTTTTAGTACAAAATGCCCATAGGTTAAAGTAGTAGGTGGGAAACACCTACCAGTGTTAACTAGTGGAATCAAAGACTGTGACACCACAAACCATCACAGTGAATTTTCCCTTTCTTATTTCCCCAGTTGTACAGTACAATAAGATACCTGCCAGTCTCTTGGACAGGAAACATGAAGGGACTCAAACAAAACTCAGATCAATTTGATTTATTCTCCTGGATTTGGTCATGATGATAACAGATTGTCATATGGTCCTTGGGAATTGCACCCTGCAATCTCATTGGCTCCTTTTAACAGTTTCATAGCACTGTGCGATCTTGTCTGAGTTTCTAAACTATTTATTGGCTAGAAACTCCGGTAGTTCTTCCTCATCTCAGTGTTTTTCCCTTCTAAACTTGAGTTAAGCTGAAGTCCTATTGGGAAAGGATGGTTTTGAACATCACTGTTCAGGGATCTCGTGCGTGCTCAGATTTGGGAGGCCTCTGACTTAGCAATGTGCAGCCACAGGAATTCTCTAGCACTCTAACCTCTGGTGTTACCTCTGAGAACTTCAAGGTCAGTTTGGAGAAATATTCCCACTCACTATCTAGTAATTATTACATTTTGAGGTAATGGGAGATCTGCAACCTCTGTCTGAGACTTAATTTTTATAAAACCTGACCATAAGGCTCTGCTCAGCAGGCACCAGGATTGTTGATTCCAGCCTTGTCCTATGCAACAAAGAAAGAGCCTCCCTTCTAAGTCTTTGCTAAGACTCTTAATTGGTCTGTATAAAAATGTAAAGGAAAGGAAGTCCTGAATATATACTTGTCTGACTACTTCCTTGATTTTGGTCACAGAAACCCAACAAAGTACCACATGCTGGCCCAAACAGTATCCCAGAGGGAGTTCAGTATTGTTGAAAACAATTATGAAATATTCCTTTGCTGTGGGGTGTTCCTGTGGCTTCTCCACTTCAGCCCCCTTCTAGCTTCTGAACCGTGACTCTCAAGTGATTTTCGTACTTCATTTCCCTTCCTTTGGTTTCTATGGAGACTCGACCAGAACCAGCTTTCTAACCTTTTCTACTCCTCTCCACTTTGTCTTTACTAGCAATTCTCAGAAATACTTATGAGTAACTTGTCTTCCTACAACCATTTTCCATTCTTGATAGTACTCGATTACACAAATCCACATGTTAAAGCTAGAAATACTGTATTAGTTACTTTAATCATCAATGTATCAAAACCTTTGGCCAAAGAAATGTAGTGCATGAAAGAATCATTTTAGCTCATAGTTTGAAGGAACAGGCCACCATGGATGAGAAGTACTCTGAAGTGAGGTAGCTGGTCATATTGCTTGCATAGTAAAGTTCACCAGCTTTCCCTGTTGTTGTTGTTTGTTGGTTTGTTTGTTTTGTTTTGTTTTCATTTTTATTTAGCTCAAGAATTTATATTCAGAATGGCTTCTTCTCTGTGCAATTAAAATTTCTGAAACAGCCTTCTAAGACTCACTCAAGGGTCTACTTCACTATTACCTGGACATTTCTAAACCCAGCCAAGTTGCCAATATCATCTCAGATACTATTTCTTATCATTCAACACCTCAGCATTTTCTTTCTATGATTTGCTTTGCAATCAGAGTATGTATTTATAACTTTTATTTCCACATGTTCATTCTTCTTCTCAGAATGTTCTGATAACATTTAACTTGACTGATTCACAGTACAGCTCAAAGGTCTTATAGCTTGAGAGTTATGTCTGGCTAGCTTTTCTAAAGGCATATTATACAAATAATCAGCAGATCATCGCTGCTTATTTCTGACAGAACACTTCTTTTGCTCTGTAATGAGCTTTAAAATGCACAGATAATATATCACATTTGTGTCCTCCATTAGAATGCAAGCTTCATGAAAGAATGTTTATCTTATTTATCATTATGGATCTAGCACCTAGCTTGCTACATAATAAACAAAGTGTAAATACTTATAATGAATGGATAATTTTGTGCATATAAAGGGTATGGGTTAATTAATTGTTTTTTTGATAAATGAAGGTAAAAACTAAAATTTCAAACTCCTTCAACAGATATCTGATTTAATTTCTTCCTAATGACCTTTCCCCCATCTTATCCCTGGTCACTGGCATACAGAAGACCACAACCTTAGAAGTTGGAAGGCACCACCTAAGCTCATTGTTCTTGCCACACAATTCGAGAACACACATGAACAAGGCGAGACAATAGTAGCTGAAATACCTGTACTAATCAGGTTAATGTGCAACACTGAATTACAGCTTGTGGTGAAATAAGGTGAAAGTGTCAGAGACTATGGAGGATTTTAAAGAGAAAACATCACCAGGAGATTCTTTCTCCGGTAACCATTCCCTAATGCTAACTAATTTTCCTAGAGGGAGTTCAATGGAAGAATATGTTCATAGGCGCATAAGAGGCTATGGCACAGGAGCTATTAGTGATTGTTTTGAGTCCATTCAGATTACAGTAACAGATATCATGGACTCAATTTAATAGTTTATAAGTAACAGAAGTTTATTTCTCATGGATGGATGGCTGCAAAGTCTAGGATCAAAGTGGTTTCGGTGTCTGGTGAGGGCCTTTCTTTTGGTTTATAGATGGTATGTTCTTGTTCTGTATTGTCTACATGGCTGAAAACATAAGGATTTACTGGGGAGCTTTCTTCCAAAGGCACCAATCTCCTTCCCTTGGTTAATGACCCCAATGACTCAGTCATCTCCCAAAGACTCCTATCTGAAGGGTGTCACAATGCTGACTACCATCTCCATATCTGAAACTGCTGTAGAAAGACCATCACAGTGACTTTTGGTGAAAATATTGCGAGGTGAGAAGGGATGCCTGAAAAAGCCACTGAGTTCCTCAAAATGCTAATGGGCCAAGCCAACTGACCATGAAAAGAACTGGACAAGCAATTCAGAGCCAATAATGACATCTATGTATTGATTCATTCATTTACTATGAGACGGGGTATCTCTGTGAAACCAAGGCTGGCCTCACATTCATGATCCTTTTGCTTCAGCTCTGGTGTGGGAGATTACAGATATGCTCCACCACACTGACTTTCATTTTTTTTTAAAAAAAAATATGTTTTATTAACTCTTTTACTGCACTGTATTTATTTATTTAAGAAATTTTTTTATTCATTCCACATACCAACCACAGATCCCCCCTCATCTTTCCTCCTGCTTGCCCCCAGCCTTCTCCCAGTCCACCCCCTCCACTCACTCCTCCAAAAAGGTATGGCTTACCATGGGGAGTCAGCAGAGACCAGCACATTCAGCTGAGGCAGGTCCAAACTTTATACTATATTTACTTACTGTGCTGTGAGTGAAGTGCATGTGTGCCATGGTGGTGTGTGTGCATAGATAAGAGAGTGTCTTAGAGTTTGTTCTCTTGTCTTACCATGTGGGTAAGTCCCAAGGATCACACTCAGGCCATCAGCAGTTGGTTACTTCACCCAGTGGGCCTTCTTGCTGGCCTACTGTATTGACTTTAAAACATATATATATATATTTGACTAAGTAATCTTTTCATTTTATTTTTGTTAAACACTATTAATTCTAAAGTGCTAAAGAAATTATTTACCCTTGAGTTGAATTTTTCTACTTTGTTATGTCTTTTAAAGTTCTATAAATTGTCTTAAAAGCAATGAAGACATTTAAAGATGCTCACAAGCTAAGAGCACTTGCCTTTGCAGAGACTAGTTCTGTTACCATTATCCTGTGTGTTCTACCATTTGACTCTTCAGATGTTATGATCTTTTGCAACGTGAGACATTAATATATCATATCATAACTCACACATTAATCATTCAGATTTTTTGAGAGAAAGAAGAGCTGATATTTTAGTGCTGCAATTAAGATGTTGTCTAAAAGCATACTTCACATAGATGTATTTGACTTTAAAATAATAGCTATGTATGATCACATTTTGTTGTTTATTTGTTAATAATGACATTTTTTTGCTTTTTTGCTTGTTTGTTTTTTCAAGACAGGGTTTCTCCATGTAGTTTTGGTTCCTGTCCTGGAACTCACTCTGTAGACCAGGCTGGCCTTGAACTCACAGAGATCTGCCTGGCTCTGCCTCCTGAGTGCTGGGATTAAAGGTGTGCACCACTGTCGCCTGGCTTATTTTCTTATAATTTTTTTTTTTAAAAATTAATACAATATATCTGTTTTAAAAAGATTTATTTATTTGTTATGTATCCAGTGTTCCATCTGCACACCAGAAAGGGCACCAGATCTCATTATAGATGGTTGTGAGCTATGCATGTGGTTGCTGAGAACTGAACACAGGACCTCTGGAAGAACAGCCAGTACTCTTAACCTCTGAGCCATCTCTCCAGACCCTCATACAATGTATCTTGATCATGTCTCCCACCAACTTCTCCCAGATCATCTTCACCTCCCTACCCATCCAACTTTTGTTCTCTCTGTGATGACTAATTATGGCTGTCAACTTGACTACAACTAGAATTAACTAAAACCCAAATAGCTGGGCATACCTGTGAGTGGATTTTTTTCTTAATTAAATCATCTGAAATGGTAAGACACACTTTTAATACAGATCTTCTGAGGAGGGAAGATCTACCTCTAATCTGGGCCCCACCTTCTGCTGGTAGGCTATTATACAGGACATGGATGTAGGAAATTTGCTGTTTGCCAGCTTGCCCTCACTCTCATTGGCAAGTCTATTCCTTCCCTGAAATTGGAGTCTACTGCTTCAGGATTCTGACATATACTAAAGAGCAGCTGAGACATCCAGCCTACTAGATTCTTGGACTTTCTATTGGTAGACAGACATTGTTGACTAGTTGGACCATATCCTGTAAGCCACTGTAATAAATCTCCTCATTCTCTCTCTCTCTCTCTCTCTCTCTCTCTCTCTCTCTCTCTCTCTCTCTCTCTCTCTCTCCACACACACACACACACACACACACACACACACACACATGTCTGTGTGTGTTTACATGTGTGCATATATATATATATATTTGTATAGATAGTTAGATATATATAGATTAATTCTGTCAGTTCTATACCTCTAGAGAATTCTGACTACCAAACAATGTACATACTAAGAAACAATTCCACATGAAGGCAAGGATGTGGAATTGGGGGAATATTCATCCATTGCTTCCAACTTGTATAGCCACTATGGAAATCCATATGGCAGTTCCTCAAAAAGTTGGGAATCCATCTACCTCAAGATCTAGTTATACCATTCTTGGGCACTCAAAATATACTTTATCCTATCTCACAGAAACTGGCTTAACCATATTCATTTCTGCTCTGTTTATAATAACCCTAAACTATAAACAGCCTAGATGTCCCTCAACAGAAGAATGGATAAAGGAAATATACATTTACAGAATATAGTATTAATCAGCATTAATCAGCTGTTTAAAAATATGACATCATGAAATTTGTAGGCAAGTGGATGGAACTGGAAAAATCATCCTGAGTGAGGTAACCCAGATCCAGAAAGATAAATATGGTATATATTCACTTATATTTGGATAATAACTATTAAATAAGTGGTAAGCAACCTACAATCCATAGACCCAGAGAGGTTAAGTATAGAGGAAGGGACTAGGAGAGATACATGGATCTTCCTGGAAAGGGAAAATAGAAAGACTTTATGAGTAAATCGGGGGTGAGGTGGGGGGAAAAGAATGAGAGGACCAGGTAGGGAGAGGGAGAGGAGATAAGATTGAGCAGCAGGGGTGGGAGGGTGCATGCAGGGAGAGTCACCTGGAATTGAGGACATTTAAAGGATGGTATGAAAATCTAGTGCACAGGAAACCTCCTAAAGTATATGAAGGCAATCCTAATGAAGTCTCCTAATAATGGGGAGACAGATTCCCAACTGGTCATCTCTTGTCACCAAACAAGGTTTCCAACACCAGGACTGGGTTGTGTTCAATTGAGTTTTTGGCAAAGGGGGTCCCGTGAAAATCTCCAAACAAACCAAGCTGTTGCCAAAATAATGGGTCGCTCTCCTCAATCTGACAGAAGGGCCCCGTTGCTGAAGATGAACCCCAGAGAACTCATTGCACATGGAAAGTCAAGCTGGCGCCCACATGGAGCCTTTACCCTTACTTTCTAGTATCTTTGGTGCTGGAAGTTACTCTGCAGGCTACAAAAAAAAAAAAAAAAAAAAAAAAAAAAAAAAAAAAAAAAAAAAAAAAAAAAAAAAAAATGAAAACACCAAAACAGCCACAAAACCTTTGACCTACAATCTGTCTTGCCTGCAAGATATGCTCAGGCAGTGGTGAGTGGTGGTACAGAACTTGTGGGAGTAGCCAACCAATGTCTGATTTGACTCACCAGACAGAACCCATACCCAATACTGCTTGAGTGACCAAGAACCAGATACTAGACACTCCAGAGACCTAGGGTAAAACCAAACACTACTGTTTTGTTTTGTTTTAAAGTATCAATACAATGACTCCTAATGATATTCTGTTATATTCATAGATCAGTGCCTTATTCAGTCATCATCATAGAAGTTTTCTCCTTCAGCACATGGGAACAAATACAAAGACCCGCAGCCAGACTTTATGAAGAGAGGAAGTCGTTGGAACACAGAGCTCTAAATGGAATGTCTGCATCAAAGCCCTTCCCTCAGCGCTCAGGGGACCCCTTGTAAGAATAGAAAATGAAAGAGTATAAGTGCAAGAGGAGATGGAGGACACCAGGCCTCTGGATCATCAGAGCAAGGCTCATATGAACTCACAGAGACTGTGCAGCAATCACAGGACCGCTGACGCAGGTCTGCACTAGGTCCTTAGTATATATATTATAGCTTTCCCTTTGTAGTATTCTTATGCATGTGTGAACGAGTGGGTCTCTGAATCCTGTGACTTTTCTTGAGGCTCCTTTTCTTCTGTTAGGTTGTTTGGTCCAGCCATAATGTGACAGTTTTTGTTTTATCTTATTATATTTTATTTTTATCATTTTGTTACCTCTTACAAGCCTATTCTTTTCTAATGAGAGACAGAAAGGGAGTAGATTTGGATGGGAGAGGAGGTGGGTAGAATTAGGGAGAGTAGATGGAGGGGAAACTGTACACAGGATATATTGTATGAGAAAAGAATCTATTCTCAATAAAAGGGAGGGGGAAAAGAACCAAAAGCAAAAGTAAAATATAAATACAAAACAAAAAATATACAAAAAGACCCACAAAAACAAAAAAATTAAAAAAAAAAAAAGCAAAAGACCAATAAGAAAAAAAAAAAATTCCAAAAGAAAGCAAAGTGAAACAAAATGTCCACTAAATACCATGAGTTGGTTTTCTGTGGGCTAAGTATTCCTGGGCGTGGGCCTACCATGCAGTGTGGTTGATATACCCAGTGACACTCCATTGACAAAAACTGATTTTCCCCTTTGCCAGTGGGTATCAATTACAGGCAGCTTTTTGGTTGTGGGGGGACCCCTTGTCTACTTCCCCTTCTCAGTGCCGGGACCCTGTCTAGCTTTAATCTGTTTAGGCCTTGTATACGCTGCCACTCTTTCGTGAGTTCATATGAGCATCAGTCTTGCTGTGTCTGGAAGGCACCTTTTCCTTGGAGTCACCCATCTCCTCTGGCTCTTAAAATATTCCCACTTTCTCTATGCAGAGATTCCTGAGCCTTGAGGGGAATGATTTCATGAAGTTATCTTACTTATGACTGAATACTCCAAAGTCTTTCACTCTCTGTACACTGTCCAGCTGTGGGTCTCTAGTTAATTCCCGTCTACTTCAAGAAACTTCTTGAATAGGCCATTGTGGGGTGGATATGGCGTGAGATATATAGGCCATTGGTTACATAATTTGCCTTAGTGTTCAGAAAACTTATTATGTTACTTAAAATATCTTTATTGATTTCTAGTCTTTTTAATTTTGATAAACAGGTCATGGGTAATTATTTTTGCAACTGACTTGATATTGTAACATTTGAATCTGAAATTCAATGCCTCTTGAAACAAAACTAAAATACAAATACACAGAGAAAAAAAAAGTATTTGCCTAAACTACAACAATCCTTATTCCTCCTTAAGGAAAATCTTCACATTTTACATTGATCATGCCAGACATTTAGAGAAAAAGAAAAGAAAATTGAAGTTGAGGCTAGTACCTCAATAATTATTTAATATACTAACTTTACTATAAGCACTTCCATTTCAAGGAAGTCATCATGATTTTTCATTTATCTTTTATTAAATAAACCTGAATCATTTGTATAAATAAATTTATTCGCACACAAACAGAACAAACACGCTTCACTGTTCATTATATAAACTCCCATATTGGAATAGTTTTCCCTGGTTGGTCATCACATCAGTTATACATTTTCTCTATGCTAAGGTCTGCCGATATGATACACAGAGTTCAAAGTTCTCTTTGAAACTTCAGAGCCCTGATTTGGCACAGACTACCAGCAAAAGTGAAAGGATCTATGTCAACATTTTATTTTCTGCTCTCTGGTAGTTGAATAGTAAATACAATGATCTAAAGAACAAAGCTACGCTTTTTAAATGTTTCATTTGTTTATAATAAGTGGATGAAATATAATTCTTGCTCTCTCCATAAATGGTGAACTATGTGTGATTATTTTAAATATTACTTCATGCCCCTCTTGTAGTCTCCTAAAACACATTTTTTGAAGTCACAGTTAGTATGTCAGAATAGGACTGGATTCGCAGATAGGGCTTTAGGGGGAACCTGATTTAAAATGAAGCCACATAGCTGTACTACAACCTGATATGGCTGATGTGTTTACAAGAGGAGAAAATGTAGGAAATATACACAGAATTAAGACAACGCGAGGATGCTGAGAAGCGATGGAGGCAATCTGCAAGTCAGAAGAAACACCTAAGAAGAAATTAACCATGCCAGCACCTGATTTTAGACCTATAGAATCCACCGGGTCCTCCCAGTCTGTGTACTGTGTACTTGTTTTCATGGATGCTTTATCTTACTTAATAAAGGCTGATGTAAGGGTGAGAAGATAGGAAAGAGAAGTTTTTTTTTTTTCTGTGTAATGGAAAGATACTGATTTTGTGTTGAGAAAGGAGTAAAATGGATAGAGTATACGACTATTTTTCACCTATTTTTAAAGGGTTTATTCATTTTCCTTTATGTGTATGGGTGTTTGCTTACATGCATATACGTGCATCACATGTATGCCTGGTGCCTGTGGAGACCTGAAGAGGGTGTCAGATCCTGTGAAACTGGAGTTACAGAGAGCTGTAAGCCACTATGCGAGTGCTCGGAACCGAACCTGAGTCCTGTGCAAGAGCAGCCCCTGCTCTTAAACACTGAGTCAATCCTTCCAATGCCATTTGTCACATTTTTGGGATGCAGAGATCAAGGCACTCATTTAGTCTTCCTATAATTAAACAGAACAACCCTACCTCACACAAAGTCTGTGATTCTTGGAAAACAAGTTGTGAGTGCATTTTAGTAGCATCACCCATCACATGCTGCATCCACAGGTGGCGGTCCAGACAGAGGCCCAGCACACCCAGAGCGACCTCCTTAGGGAGACCACGAAGAGAATGAAAATTCCCCTTCAGCAGCAGAGCACACTTTATTTGATTTAGATTGCCTTTCTCATACTTAATTACAAGGCCTCTGAGATAACCAAATGTTTTCAAAGACAAATGTCCCTCTGGGGGTGGGCCTTACACAAAAACACCCATTTTTACAGTGGCCTTGACCATCACTATGTTCTGAACTCCAGGGCAGTATTTAGGAGATGTTACCTTCCACCTCATTTCCTTCTTCTTTGATGTTAAAAGGGTATTTTTTTTTTTAAATCAAACATATCCTTACATATTTTTAAGCATGTTCTGAAGCTAATCCAAAGTGCTTCCAATGAAGGCATATCTTTGTAGCTGTAAATTTCTCAGGTCCTGCATTCCTCTGGTCCTGCCTGCCCCTCCCACAGTCCTGCAGCCCCTTATAAAATAATCACCTAGAGGCTTAATATTATTTACAATAGGCCTATGGAAGGCCTCTTGTTAGCTAGCTCTTATATCTTAAATTAACCCATTTCTATTAATCTCTGTTTTGCCAGGTGTTCTGTGGCTTTACCGGTCTGCTGGCATGTTATTCCTTAGCGGCAGGCTGACTTCTCTCTCCAGACTCCTCCTTTCTTCTTCCTGTCTCTGCTTGGATTTCCCACCTGCCTCTAAACTGCCTTGCCATAGGCCAAAGCAGCTTCTTTGTTAAGCAATGGGAACAACATATATTCACAGCATACAGAAGGACATCCCCCAGCACATCTCAGTCAAAATGACAAGGGATTGTGTGTGTGTTGGGTGTGTAAAGGGTGAGAAAGAAGAACTGATAGTTGCCAGGCCATTCCTTTTGTGCTAATCATGGAAGCTCTGCAGGGGGTAAATCCAGAGTTTTGTCCAGTGAGTTCTCAAAAGTGGGCAGAAAGTAATTGAAATTTAAAAATACCTTTGTTTTGCTAACAGAGAACCTGGAGCCATTTGTCTTCTGTGGATGGGGCAGTATGGTCAGCAAGACGAAGCAGATACCTGCTGTAGGGAAATAACAGCAAATGTGAAACCTGAACCCTGAAAGATGTCTGGACCAAGGAACCAGGATGCTCCAGGGCAGCTCCCGCTGCGGCTCTAGCTGGGAAGTCAATTGAATTTCAGGGTCTGAAAGAAACCCTTCATCTATTAGAACAAGTATTCTCTCTGCTGAAACACAGAGAGGGAGCCTGAATTCTAATCACACAGTAACTGCGACCAACCTGGACAGAATACCATTATTCTCGCTCCTAAACCCAGCCTTCGTCGGCCCAGGAACCCATAGCCAGTAGTAGCTAACTAAAGCTCTCTTCAGCCTCCATTTCATAGTAATAGGTCATGACACTTGCTATATGTGAGCTTCACTTATTCTAGTTGGTGCCTGAAATGCTTTAAAAAGAGCGCTCTCACCCCAAGAGTTCGAGCCCCTTGACCACTGCCACCCAGGAGAGGGGAAGTACATAAGCAATGGCATATCGGAAGTCTATATGTGATTGCCAAATGCATGGTAGGAAAGGAACTTCATTCCAAATAAGACATCATACCAAAGCAACTTCTGTGCTTCTGTGACCAAATAGGATCCAATAAAATGCCACAAGTCAGAGGATTCTTAAAAGACAAAGGCTGCTATTAAACTCTTTAGTAATCAATCAGCCAGGCAACTTCTGTGTTAACTTTCTATGTTTCTGTATGAAATGTGCCTCAGGAACACACAACACACACACACACACACACACACACACACACACACACACACACACAAGAGTAGAGCTTAAATCTAAATGTTTAACATGAATTCAATATATATGATATTACATATATATGTATACATATGTATATATGTATATCCTTTACATGCTGAAGAAATCCTGGAACAAAGAGGAGCAGTTGTAAGAGTTAATCTGGAATAGCTAAATATGAGTGCATTTTAATCAATCATCTCATTAAAATGGGCCATATGAACTGGAGTAGAAAAAGCAAACAGGAAGCAATAATTTACACAAAAATATATCCAAAAGTCACGGGCAATTTAACCAGAGAATTTTTTTTTTTTTTGCTAAGCAATTCTCCTCTAGAGCATGAAGAGAAAAACCTCATGAGATGATCACAGTGCCCACTGATTTTCAACACACAGTGGAATGTTCAGGAGTAAGAAGGAAAACTCAAGAAGCCCACTGTAGACATCTGAATACTGAATGACCAAGTGACAATAAAATTACTAAATTGTACCCTTTCCCTCCTCCCTCCCTCCCTCTCTCCCTTTCTCTTTCCCCCTCTCTCTGGGTTCAACTGTGCATGTATATTATCACAACCATCCAAGCAGCTCCAGTGGGGGCTTGTCTGTGTGAGATCTGTATAATAACAGCTTCACATCACACCAATGGTGAGTTCTTAACCTTGTTCGGCTGGCTTAGTTGAGCCGGAAGAGAGTGGTAAGTCAGGATCTGGCCACAGATGCACACAGTAGCTTGTAGAAGATATGCATGCTGTTGCTGTGCTGGGCTCTGCCTGGCCTCAAATGTTTTCCCATAATGAGCCAAAAACACAGAACATCCGGAATAATTACTTGTAATAAAAGTCTGTCAATAGAGATACACAGGTGGTGAATCTGTTCTGGTGTATTATCTGTGGACAAAGAAATTATCCGCTCACTATAGATATTATATCTGATTATGGTCCCCACACACCAATGAATGAGAGTCACACTTGGAAGTACTTTGCACTGAACTAGAGATTGCACTTGGCAGTGCCTCTGAATTTAAAATGAAGCAACATTTGACACCCTTAATGAAATTTGATGTGTGGCTTCCGGTGTTATAAACAGCATAAAACCTGTGTAATGTTCCATCCGAAGAGAAATGGGATAAGGAAATGAGGAAAGGAAGGAGGGAAGAAAGGAAGGAAACATTTTAAACTCACAGGACTTCACAGACATTTTCAGAACTGGTGAACCGAGTCACCAGTTGCTGTTTCAAGTAACATGTAGGCTATCGCCTGTCAAATGGCAATTATGGTCACAGCGAGGTGTTCATTCAGGCACATTGATAGGGAAAAACAAACAAAATACCCTAAAAGTCAAGTTATCTGAAGAAAAGAAGTTTCCTTTATCAAAATGTAAAATAAACAATATTTACGTCTTACTGAAGAGTCTATCATATTTGAAATTATAAGCCAACACAAACTGCATTGGCTGTTCTCTGGTGTTCAGGGGAATGAATTCAGAGAGAAGAGAGAATGAGTCACCTCACTGACCTCATCTTAAGGGAAACTTCTAGGTAAGCCACTTCTAAAATAGTAATTTCACTAAAAACATAATTATTATTACCTAAGCCTAGCCTCTGTATATAATTCCCCTTTTTCTCAAAATTTAAATATTTTCTTTAAACAATAATAGTCAGTTTTAAATATGGTGCATTTTTTTTACTTTTAAGAATTATTTACTAATTTCATTATTTTTATCACATTTATTCAGTGTGTGTGTGTGTGTGTGTGTGTGTGTGTGTGTGTGTGTGTTTGCACACTGTAGTATCAAATCATATATGTGGAGATCAGAGGAAACTTGTAAGAGTTGGTTCTCTCATTCTATGATGTGGGTGCCAAGGGATGAAACCAAGTCCTTAGGCATGGATTAAGAGCTTTTTACAGGTTGAACTATCTTGCCACCCCAATAATTATTTTTCTATAATATTAAATTAAGATTTTTTTCCTTTGAGACAAAGTCTCACTATGTAGCTCTGGCTGGCCTAGAACTTTGCCTTTTCCTCTTGAGTGATGGGATGAAAGTCGTGTACTACCTTAAGTGTTTAATTTTGTTTTTATTTTATGTATACGAGCATCTTGCCTGCATGTGTGAATGTACAGTGCTCTCTGAGATCAGAAGAGAATGTTGGAAGCCCTGGATCTGAAGTTACCACGAGTCACCATGTGGATTTTCAGAACAGAACTTACTTCTTCCCCTAAAGCAGAATGTCCTGTCTCCTGAACTTCCTTGACTGTGAGTTCCCTAGTTAAAGTTAATATTGCGAGTGTGCCTGCTTTGAATTCTCCTGACATCACTCAATAATGGACCTTGAGCTAGAAATATAAGCCAAATAATCCTTTCCTCCCCTAAGATGCTTTTAGTCATGTTATTTGTCACAGCAATACATTGAAACTAGAACAAAGGATTTTAGTATTTGTACATAACATGGCAGCATTATAGTACTTCAACTGAAAAAAAAAAGCCCATATTCAACATCTTCATAAATTTATAAGAATATAAAATTGTTGTATTTCATATTTAGGATATTCCTCAGCCCTACATCTAAGTTGGCATTAGAAAAACTGTCTACTAAATGGTTAAGTGGTCTAACACATCCTCATTTCCTAAAAAAACTTTCAGAGATTAGGGACACTTGTAAAGAAGTTTTAAAACTCCAACACATGCAGGGAAAATAATTCTCTGAAGTAGATGCTTGTTTCTATTTAGTTAAATGCATGTTATTATCACCAGAAACTTTGACTTTCAAAGGTTTTAGTAGAAAAGGGAAAAAAGTACATTTTCAGGAAAAAAAAATGTTGGCTCCTGTAAGTGCTGTTTATCACTCAGAGCTATTTCAGGTATGGTTTGATGAGAGTTAATTGTTCAGTACTATTTAGTACAAAGGAGGTGGAAGATGGTGCATCTAATTGATACATTAGTCCTCATTCCCATCTTCAAAAGTTGCAGGAGGCATTTTTTAACAGCCTTCATTTTCCTTGCAGGGGATCTTCTCTATGCAGTTTGTTCTAGCTTACATTTTATTCAGCAAAAATGATTATCACCCATCCCAAGCAATCACTTTTTTAAGCTAGCAAAAGCTGGAAAAAGTAGCCATGCCCTTCATCCCAGCACAATGCTGGGAGTTGCTCTTGTTTGACTGCGTGCTTTCAGTCTTACCTAGGGACCATACTGACTGGAATGGATTCTTGCTGTGACATGCACAGATGGCCTTCTCTTGTTCATTACTGTGTAGTGTTAGTCTATGGCAGTAGAGAAATCAGCAGCCTCTTCCTACCCCCATCCCTTTTCCTGAGTCACCTTCCTCTTGAACTGAATCCTGATCATTAGTTTGGAGGGAAGTGGATGGACAGGATTGTGGTAAATCTTGCTGTGACTCTCTGGGGTGAAAAATCGTTGATGAAGATCTATCTAGAATTTTCTGGTATGATTACAAAGAAGCTCTATGGACTAGAATTTAGCATTTCTTCTATTTTATTTTCCTGTCAGTCTTTTAAAGGATATAAAAAACATTCAGAACATTTGGGGGGAAAAACATGCCTTCTGTCTTAGTTAGGATTACTATTGCTGTGATAAAGCATCATGACCAAAAAAACTTGGGGAGGGAGGGTTTATTCAGCTTACACTTCCATATCATAGTTCATAATCAAAGGAAATCAGGACAGGAACTCAAGCAGGGCAGGGACCTGGAGACAGGAGCTGATGCAGAAGCCATGGGGAAATGATGCTTACTGGCTTGCTCATCCTGCTTTCTTACAGAACCCAGGACCACTGCCCCAGGGATGGCACCACCCATAATGGGTTGGGTCCTCCTTCATCAATCACTAATTAAGAAAATGTCCTACAGGCTTGCCTACAGCCCAGTCTTTTGGAGGCTTTTTTTTTTTTCAATTGGGTATATCTTCTAATTAGCAAGAATGGCAAACTGTCAAATTGACAAGGGGCAACTAGCCAGTCTGCATTTTTAAGTAATGTGCAATAAAAAAAAAGGAAGTTTTTTTCTATTAGCCATAACAAAGCCAATTTTAAAAATTAAAACTATGTAGACTAAATAAAGCTATCCCCTGAAGATTCTACTATCATGTGGTGAAAGTGTTGTGATGTCTGGGTTCTAGACTGAGCAGAGTAAAAGTTGAGAAGCAAGCATGAGGCCTGAGCTTCCCCCTCCATCTTGTTCAGCTCTCTTAACATTCTCTCCTAAGCAAGGGTTAGCTTTGGTTCCCAACACTCACATGGCTTCCATCTGTAACTCCAGTTCCAGGGTGTCTGGCACTCTTCTCTGGCCCCTGTAGGTACCAGGCATGTACATGGTACATATATATGCATGCAAGTAGGTCAATGCTCATCACATAAAATAAAAATGAATTTTTTTTTTAAGCCCAGAATCTGCCGGGCGGTGGTGGCGCACGCTTTTAATCCCAGCACTCCGGAGGCAGAGGCAGGATGATCTCTGTGAGTTCGAGGCTAGCCTGGTCTACCAAGTGAGTTCCAGAAAAGGTGCAAAGCTACACAAAGAAACCCTGTCTTGAAAAAACAAATAAAAAAACACAAAAAAAGCCCAGAATCTTTAATCAACGTTCTCTTCCATTGGAGGATTATTTTGTGTTCCTTTATTCAGTTTTTGTTTTTGTTTGTTTGTTTGTTTTGTTTTGTTTTGTTTTTTGGTTCTTTGGAGACAGGGTTTCTCTGTGTAGTTTTAGTGCCTGTCCTGGATCTCACTTTGTAGACCAGGCTGGCCTCAAACTCACAGAGATCCACCTGGCTCTGCCTCCCCAGTGCTGGGATTAAAGGCGTGAGACACCATTGCCTGGCCCTTTACTCTGTCTTCCTTTAAAACAACATGGTTAAGTGGCAAGCTATGACACACTGAAGTTATGTGGTTACTATTATACCCAAATTTCTAACAGTTTGTCCAAATATAAGGCCCATTTATGTCCAATGTAAGTTTCTCCAGATGTTTAGCTCATCTTCTTCAGTCAATATTTTCATTCACGTATTTATAGACTTTAAAGTATTCTAATCAATAACTACTCAAAATGTACAGAAAGGGTATTACTGTCACACTCCACAGGGAACAAAAGTTAAAAAACAACCAAGAATTGATTTTTAAAGACATAGCTTAGTTATTGTTGTAATAAAAGAGTAAGTTGGACTAGAGGCATTCAAAACCACGGTGGTACCCTGCTGTTATTATTTACTGGTTATTTGTCCCGACTCTGTTCTTGTTTAACTCTTAAATAGAGTAGTAGAATGACACAAATTGATAAAAAGGTATCTTTGAAACTCATAGAAATCCTAACTGATTCAGCCTATAAGTATTTACCATTTGGCAAAAAAAAAAAAAAAAAAATACTGTAGAATAAAGATGAAAAATAGTTTGCATGGTAGTACAGGATTGTGGTCTCAATACTTCGGAAGAAGAGGCAAGAAGTATTCTAAGTGTGTCAGTCTCAGAAGATCAAAAATAAAATAAAATATTTTTTAAAAAAGCACTGAAGAGGTAAGGGCTCTAGCGTTGTATTCTGATGAAATATGTGATTTGCTGCTGAGTCCTTTTTTGACAATAGAAAGCTCATTTATAAAAGATACCACAGTGATAAATACATGTTTGGGCATTTCCAATGCCCCCTTTTCACTCACAGATTTTTGGTTTTGGTGGTATCATGGATCTTGTTAACTATCAACACAATAGAATCTGGATCACTTGGGAGATAGACCTCTGAACATCACTGTAGTAGATTATCTTGATTGAGACAAAGGAGGTGGGTGGTATCATTCCCTGGCTGGGATGCTGGGATGTGTAAACAGAGTGGGTGGGGACAAATAGCACTATATATTCATCACTCTGTGGTACCTGACTATGGGTCTAATGTGACCAGGTGTTTTAAACTCCTGCCACCATGATTGCATTCCAAGAAAGACTACAACATGGAACTGTTATCCAGAACAAAGCCTTTCTCTTTTGAGCTGCTCCTCCCCCAGGTGTATTGTCTCAGCAATAATGGAGAAACTAAGACTGGTGTTTACAATCAGGTTCTAGTGTGCCTCACACCTCATAGACACTGGCTAAATGACCACTCCTAATGCTTACTGACAACTCTTAAGCTTCTTGAACATAAAATTAAGGAGCAAAATAGTATAGGAAGCAACTTATCATCTCTCTAAATCTTCAGGAGAAAAACAGCAATGAAAAACTTCTATATAAAACCCAGGAGGAAACTAAATTCTTTCCTAGTCATGTTTCATTCTTGTTTTTGTGTATACAACATGGTTTACAAATAAATGATTCAATTTTCAGCTGAAATTTAAACAAGCATTCTGCTCCCTGTGAACAAAGACCTAAAGGCACAGTATGATATATCTATCCAACATTTGCTGCAACTAAATGTCCCTTGGAAACTGAATTAAGCTATCAATGCAGTCTCAACTAGTTTAGCACAAAATTTTGAATGTAAGCATACAATTCTTAGTGATAAAAAAAAAACTGACCTTCAAAATTCCTTATTTCTTCTATTGAGTAGAATTTTTTATGGGTAAAATTGATCTTTTATATACAAATTAAGTATTTTATAGGAAAGTATTTAATATTTAGTTAATAGTACATCCAAAGACAAACTTTCCTACTGAGGTGCTCATTTTATCTCCATATACCTAGATTTTGATGACATATATCCAGTATCTAGGAGTTCTTGTTTTAGTAGGGTATGATGGTTAGTTAGTTTGACTGATAATTTGACATAATGAAGAATTACCTGAGAAGGTAGTCTCAGTGGGGAATTGTCTAGACTAGATTGACCTATGGGTATGCCTGTGAGTCATTTTCTAATTTGGGTTAATAGTGACAGGAAGACCCACATTGAATGTGGTGGTACCATTTCATAGGCTAGGTCCTGTGATGTGCAAGCTGAGTATTATCAAATGTACATTAATTCACTGCTCTTGACTATGGATGTAACACAACTAGCTGCTTCAAACTCCTGCTGTTTTGACTCCCTTGCAATGATTAACTGTCACCTGGATGTGTGAGCCAAATAAATCCTTTCTCCCTCGTTGCTTTCATCAGGGTATTTTACCACAGCTATAGGAAAGGAAGCTAAGACATAGGGGAATAAAAAGATTAACTAGCTATTTAATTAGCAATGAACATATAAATAAAAATATATATTTAATAGTAGGCAACTTTTAAAAAGCCTTTTTGTTCACCTTGAAAATAGATGAGTACTCAATATTGGTAGCCATTCTTTAGGCTGAATAGTTTGCCTTAGGCAGAGATGTCAAAAAGATGGCTTTCTATAATAGACCATACATTTAGTTTGGGTGCTAGGTGGGGCTGAGAAGTCTAGACCAAGAAAGCACCCAATGGAAAGCAAGAGAAACCAAGTGTGAGAAATCTCACAGAAAGATGGGTAAACAGGAAGTGAAACAGATATGCCTGAGTGGGAATGACTTAGGTAGGATTCTTTCTGGCAAAAAGTTGAATGATAAAATTTCAACCAACTTATTCAAACAATATGATGTCGTGGCTTCCATGACTGAGCACAACTGGAAAGCACTGCAAGGCAATGAAAGACCTTAGTGGTTATCCATCCACTTTTCTTTTCTTCAATCCATCTTTTCTGCCTCCTCTATGCTACAATTCTTGGTACTGGCATCTTCCAACAGCAAGCTTGGGTCTGTAGCAACATGAAGCTCCCACATCCCCATAAACATACCCACCCATTATACAGCCCAGACAAAAAGAGAATTTTCTTTCTGACAGTTCAAACATTGATAAATCAACACCCTGTCGGTGGCTTATTCTTGTATCTTCATCTCAGGAGCTATCATTCTGAATTTATTAGAAATTGTACTCAACTTCTAATAGGACAATAACTTAGAGGAACCAGAAGTTTCTTTCATACTTTAAAAATAAAATAAAGCAAAACTAGAGACACATAGTGAAGGACTATTATGTTAATTCCATATTATGAAGGTTAGAGATAAAAACAAAACAAACAAAAACCTAAAGGGTCATTAGTTGCATTTGTTAAAATTGAATGAAGAACATGAAATACTCAGTAGAGAATAAATTCCTAGTAATACAGTAAATTGAATATTATTGGATATAAAAGCACTTTACAACATTAAATTTCAATTCTCCCCACACCCACATAGATATTAAGTTACTCATTGTCAATAGCAAAAAAGTGTAAAGCACTGAATAGAAGTATTTAATATTTACTTACTTACAAAATGCATCAGCTGTCCCCAAACTATCAACATGCCCCAAACAAGTAAAAAGTTAAATGCTGTTTCAATCAAAATCTTCACTATGGATTTTTTTTAAAGAAAAATTTTAAAATACTATATAGAAAAGCAAAGAGCTGGAGTTTTCCAAAGACCAAAAAACAAGAATTGTTAAGATACATTCTGCCCTACATTCTCCGGGCAACTGTGAAGCTAGAACAGCTAAGAAACATTGGCATGGAGATAGGGAAGCAGACTGAACCATGATTAAAAATTACATATAGTTAAATACATTATACCAATGATTGAAAGGGGAAGAAACTGGATGTTTAATGAACAATACTTGGAAAATTGATTTACAGGGAAAGAAATTAATATATGGTAACCTTACAGTAGGAGAAACAAAAATCAATTGCAAATAGTATCAAGTCTGAATCCATATTGGAAAGATGCTAAAATTCTTTGTAATGAAATGACTCAATGGCTTATTATAGGAAAGCATTATTAAGAGTAACTCACATATTAAATTTACTAATACACTAACTTTTAATTTCAAGTGCATCAGAAGACAGTGAAATAAAAATAAAAGTCTGGTCACTCATTCTCACTGGAAAAAGATTGTTTTCAAGTTGAATAATGATCAATACATTTGTAAATGTGGAAATAATATTTTAAATATATAAGAAAAAGACAGAATTCAATAGGAGAATTCATGATAGGCAGAGGAAATCCACAGAATATGATCTTTACTTGAGAAAGGACCAACAGATATATTAAAAAAATATAACTACTTACAAAATATATTAAAAGTAAAACTGTTACAAAATACCATTTTGTGCCCAATAGATTGTGGAAGATATAAAAAGATAGACAGTAGAATAGACATGAATATTGTCTGCATTTCTCAAATGTTACTACTACTGTACAAGTCACTGCAGCCAATTTGAGGGTCATTTAGCAAAATATTGAGAAAAAGATTACTTAGCAATTTATTCCTCTGTCTACATATTGATGGTTATAGATATTGATAGATCTAATGTATATACATATATTCATATATACACCATATATAAGTCCCCACACCATGCAAAAAATGTACAGGAAAATATGTCTAGCAAGAATACTTATAAGTGTAAATGGAAAAGAAGTATGAGTGGAATAAATAAGTGTGGGTTGAGGCAACAATAAATACATGGTGATATATGAATATGTTTCAGTACTATAGACAGATATAAATCAGTGCACTCCTCATCAACCTATATAGACATCTCTTAAACCAGTGGTTCTCAGTCTTCCTAATGCTGTTATGCTTTAATACAGTTCCTTATGTTGTGGTGAACCTCAACTACAAAATTATTTCAATGCTACTTCATAGTTATAATTTTGCTACTGTTATGAATTGTAATGTAAATGTCTGATATACAGGATATCTGATATGTGACCCTAAAAGTGGTTGTGACCCACAGATTGAGAACCACTGAACAACAGTTAGTAGAAGATAAAAAGGCAAAGATAGATGTTATATACAAGAAATCTGTGCATTATATGCATACCTACATACATGCATGAAGTCTATAGTACTATTTAATTGGCTTGAGCTTCTATTGAATATCACCATGAACTATTTCTATCAGTTCAGGAGACTAGAAGTCCAAGTTCAGACTTCCAGAATGAACAAGACTAGTGAGGTACCTCTTTTGGAAGACAGGTCACTGACTTCGCTTTATCCTTATAGCCTCATATGGGCAGGAGAAGAGAGACACACTGAGGTAGAGAGAAATAACACTAAATAATTTCTAAGATTTCCATGTTTTAGGACTAATACTTTGGGAGTTAATATTTCAACACAAACTTTGGAGAGACAGAATATTCAGACCATAGCAAATAATAAAATAAAACTATTTTCTAGGAATGCAGTTTCTTTTACACATTAGTAAAAGTATAGAGCTATGTAAAGGAATGTTTGAACAATAAAAAGAATACTTATTTTTAGGAGAAGGAAGAATGAATCAGGGAAAGGCAATTAGGAAGAGTCACCACATATAATGCATGTGTATTTATAAAATATATGTAATATTTTGTACTATTTTATCTGGGTGGTGGCTAATAGGCATTCAATTGTTATAAATGCATTTATATATGATACATTTTAAAACACTGAAACAAACTATTAGTATGTCACAGAATTGAAATATTCAATTGGAATGAGATTCAAAAGCACATAGAAGACTTTAAAGATGGTGGACTGCACAGACATGGTATGGTTTAATCTCATAAGTTGGAGGATGGCTATCAGCAGCTGTGGGTGACACTAAAACTTCTACATTCAATGGCAAGGTAAAACATGGAAGTTTGCAGAATAAAACAGGAGTAAGTCCAGAGTCCATCCTGGGCTGACTGGCATGGTTTAGGAGTTATTTCCTTCCTTCCTTCCAGAGAGAGAGACAGACAGACAGACAGAGACAGCACTCAAACAAGAAGATGGACCAGAAGCATGATTTAAGACAGGGGGTCTTAGACAATCTGTACTGTACTTCCAATAATACATATTTGCTTCCTTGTTTGAGACAGGGTCTCACCATGTAACCCAAACTGGCCTCCATCTCACAGAGCTCTGCCTCCCAAGTGATAGGGTTAGAGACATGTGCTACCAGGTCTCAATGTTACAGGCAGGGGAGACCACGGAAAAATCCCTCTTCTCAGTATTTGACTGAAAACAAGAAGCCATTTTTTTTTAACAACCTCTGCTGAGTTGGCCCTCGGCCACCCCAAATGTCCCTGACTTGTGAACCACAGAAAGTGTCCTGGGATTATAATTCTTGGGGTTAGCCAGGAACGTACTTCTAGAGAGCAGGGAAGAGACTTCCCTGAATCTGAAGTGTGCACTATCCCAGGAGGTAGAAATCTGGACAGAGCTACAGTCTCCAGGAAACACAGTCACTGGTTCCAGATGTAAATCAGACACCAGGAAGGTCTCCCCAAGAGTGTGACCAGCATTTGCAACTTGACCTACAAGGGCCCTAGCACTCATGGGAAAGGCATCTGGGACCCAACTGGAAAAGACCACCCACAGGTGTGACTACTGTTGTCAAACACACCAATAACAGACTGCCTTGGGACTTGAAGAGTCAGCCGTCTGACCTGGATAATGACTTCCCAAAAGAGTGATAGACCTCTGTGAGTCTTCAAACAGGCCTCTAGATTTGAAACTGGATCCAACACCTAGGAGAGAAACCAAGTTCGAATTTTGCACACCCATCCTAGGGTCTTCCCTTCCTTCGTTTTCCTTATTCCTTTCATTTTATACCCAATGCCAATGGAGCTGGCCAGTGACATCCTTCTTTGCTGCTGTTCTCTGTTATTCTTTCTTTCTTCTCCATTCTTTTACATTCTCCCTTTGTTAGGCTTTCTCGAACAACACAGGTTGGCCTGGTTTGGGTGTTCTTTCTGCCTCAGGCCTCTGAGAACAGGGGTTAGTTTGGATTATCAGATTGAACTTTTTAAAACTATTTTTTTCTCATTCTATTAGCTAGGACTGCCTCATCATCTAAACCCTTACTGTTTATTCCCCTTCCGTTTTTATTTCCCTCCACTCGTTTTCCTTTACAAGCCCAACAACAGTGACTAGCCTTACTCTGCTGCTTCCATTTCACTCACATTCACACTCCCACTCTCACTCATATCTTAGAGCACATGGTCATACCAGTGTTCCTATACACTTTAAAATGATTACCGTTAAAGGGGTAATGGTATCTTAATAGATTTCTAACCTCTAATAGTATTCTTTTAAACATTACTCCATTTTGAATTTAGTACTAGAGAATGAGCCTGGTGACCAAGCACGTGGACTGAGGGAGGGTCTCATTGTTGAGATACCCTGGAGTCCAGCAGAAATAAATGACTCCTCAATCTACTACAACCTGGTTATTCTAGAACATCACAGGTATCTACGATGTAAATTAAGGATGATTAAGAAAAAGCAAACCAATAATCTAAGCTCTAATGTGCAAGTCCATCTCAGATGCATAAAAAGAAGGTTAATTTGACTCACAAAAAATGGCAATACCTGTAGTAATGACTTCTAAAGAGAGTGAATTAGATGAAACGCCAGACAAACATTTGGGGAAGAAAAAAAAACACTGACAAGGAAGGAATTTGCATGTTTTCACTCTAAAGAAATGATAAATGTTTGTAGAGACAGAGATGTTTAATGAGACTTACATATAAGCAATACATATGTAAATTGAAACATTACTTAATACCCGACAAATTTATATCCATTTTATATTTTGATTTAAAACATAAGTTGAAAACAACAAGGGACTTTAAGGTACTAGACACAGTAACTACCCTGAGTTGATCACTGTACTGTGAGTACATGGATTAAACATCACTGTATTGTACAAATTTATACAAAGACTATGTGTCAACCAAATTAAAAAAACATATAACTACATTTGGGTTCTAAAATTGACACCCGTAGGCTAGCTCCAGCCCCTAGTCGGCATTTACAAATGGAGTTTTGTGGAGACCAGTCCTGATGGATACATCTACAAAACATTTCCACACCTACAGCTCAGGAAACATTGCAGAGGTTGAAGATGGGGTGGAAAGATTCTAAGAGCCAGAGAATCTAGGAGTTCGCTGTGAGATTGTGTCTCCTAGTAATGCCAGAAGCTACATCCATAAAGTCTCATCAACAAGACTGTCAAAACATGAACCGAACAAGGATGACATCAATGTCATGACAAATCAGACAGGGAAAAACCCATGAAGCCTCCACTCTACACAAAAAACTATAGCAACTGAGAAATTCTGGGATTGGGAGAAGTGATCCTTCCCTGGGAAGAGCACACCAATGGTTGTGTGTAGATGGTTGTCTAGTACCAAACCATCAGTCCTGAAAACACACACACAAGAAACATTATATGGGCTGAGTAGGTTATATTTAGGAACATATATGCGTATATACACACATATAGTTGTACAGTAACAATTAATGACAAAAAGGCCATAACTTTGAAGGAGAGCAGGGAAGGGTACATGGAAGCATTTGGAGGGAGGGAAGGAAAAGGAGAAATGTAATTATAACTACAAGATTTTTAAAGAAGAAAATATTTACGAGAGCATTGCCATACACATTTATTTACATACTGGTTCTGGGTGTTTTCATTCTTCAACATTATAGTTGAGTAAGTACAACAGAGACAGGATGGACATCAAAATCTAACCTGACTCTTGTCTGGCTTGCTCATTACAGAAAAGTTTGCCAATCCCTTTATAAACTGTTGATTCACATTTTGTTCGGTAACAACCACAAACTTTCATATGTTGCTCATATACAATATTTTAGCTGTGTCTTCTGAGTTTATTTTCATTATTTGAGTGGATACAGTTTAATTCTTAATATTTGAAAGAATGCTAACATTTTTCAGTACTCCCAATGAAAAAAAAAGTGAGACCCAGAAATAACTTGATCAATCTTTCTTAAGAGAGAACAAATCAAAACATACAGATTAAATTGTGACAGAGCTATCAGAAAGTGTCACTAGTTATCTTCCTGTCACATGAATACGTTACTGTCAAAATAAAGGATACTGAACTGATGCTGTAAACCAACTAAAAAGCTGATGGTGGGGAAGGTCAGGGTCCCCAGGGAGGAACTTAATTCTTTGCTTATCTACACTGACATAGTTGAACTGCCTGCAAACTGGATGCAGCTAAGCCCAAGGTCAGCCTTAAGCAGAGAAGTCTCCTGTTCCCAGTGAGCTGCTGGTAACTGCAGAGCCTCATAGCAGCGCAAGAATACGGTCCTGAGAATAAGCTACAGTTGCATGCTCAGTCCTAAACAAGAAAGTTATACTGTCCCTCCAACTCCCCATTGCTGTGCCACCCTGCATTCACTTCTGATAAGTTCAAAGGAAGGCAGAGCCATTGCCTTCTGTGTGTACCTACTGCTGACTCCACCAGGCTCCAGTGGAGAGTTCCTGTCCTGTCTGTGGACAGCCCTGACTAAATTCAGTGGATCACACAACAACACTAAATGTCAAGAATCTGGGAAAAGAACATGTAGGGAGGTGTGGTCAGGTTAGTAGGGGTAGGAAGAGATAAGAGGGCATGGAGGAATAAACAAATATAATGCATTATATCTATGTATGAAATTTAACATAATTAAAAAGAAGTCAGACATAGTCATGATAAGTAATACAATGCCTGAGATTTAAAAAAAATCAGTAAATAAAAATAAAACAAAGGATACTCAGTTATGTTTTAGAAGAAAGTAAAAGCTATGGTATAAAATAGTAGAAAAGTAACATTATAAAACTATAATTTTTGCTCTGAACAATTATGAGTGAATATTTTCCCCAGTGAAAGGATGGATACAGATACATACACACACACACACACACACACACACACACACACACACACACACACACACACACCCTTCGAAGATCCAGTAATACCATGTTAGCTCAAAGAGGCAATTCTATGACTCTAGGCAACCCACCAGTCTTGCAAGTCTGTTGATTAACTGTTTCATAGAAATGTCTGTCAAGGCATATAAAAATCACTGGAATAAATTATGTTTTCCATAGTTAGAACATACCTAAAACAGAGAAAGAATGACCAAAAAAAATGTTCTGTAATACACTTGAAATGACCTGAGGACTAGATTTGGTATGTAGTGAATGCAAACATCCAAGGAGGGAATTAATGAAATCCAGTTAATTGCTTTTAAACATGCCACAGCCAGCACAAAGGGCTTTGTATTGGTTAAGAGAAAATAACCATTTAGAAAAATCTAGCGTTCCACTGGAAACTACTTATAGAGAAATAGAGGCAAATACAAAGGAAAAGAAATTAAAAAGAGGCTGCTGTGGGATGTCTTTCTGTATACTGTAAATATGTATTGCTTCCATTGGTTAATAAATAAGCTGCTTAGGCCTATGCCAAGGTAGTTTAGAATCAGGTGGGGAAATCCAAGCAGGGATACAGGGAGGAGAAAGGCAGTCAGAGAGACACCAGCCTGGTAACGTCAAGGCCACGTGGCAACATATATATTAATAGAAATGGGTTGAGTTAAGTTATAAGAGCTAGCTAACAAGAAGCCTGACCCATAGGCCATCCAGTTTTTAAATAATATAAGCCTCTGTGTGTTTACTTGGGACCAAGTGGCTATGGACTCTGGTGGGAGATATTCCTCCCAACCATGGTGCTAGGCAGGACCAGAGAAACTTCCGACTACAAGGGGCTGTGGGGGGATAGTATAGTCTAGATGTGAGTCTTAGAATGTCAAAGAGTTGGAGGACAGAAAGGCAAATGACAACAGTTTGGGGGGAAAAAAGGAAATGTTAAGAAATAAATCAGTTTGTCAAATACAGGGCATCATCATGTTATCATTCACCAGAGCCAGTGTATCTAGTTAGCAGAGGAAATATGAAGGGTAGAAAAGTGAACATAAACATCATACGTAAAATCACTTTGTCATGAAACTAGTATGTCCTACATATGACTTGAAAGCTTGCAATTAGAATTCCTGTTTGTGTGCATATTTGGATGTTTGTTGTTTTAAAGGCAATATAAGAAGTGATAAGACTTTATTTTCAAAGAAATATATGCAATCTAGAAGGTGAAAGAATAATGATGAGATGGACCTAGTAAAGGGAATGTTTCTTAAATTTTCACGTTTTAATTACATTTTGATTAGGTTTGAATATTTCCAGTGCTAATAAGATGAGAGAGAAATAGTGGAAGTCCCAGAAAATTCAGATCCTTGAAACTATGTAATACTGTGCAATAATTCCACAAAGATGAGATATGGGGAAATATTAGGTTCCATTATAGAGAACAATTCTGAGTCTCAGTGGGTATTTACCCCAATAAGTACTCTTCTCAAGCAACTCTCCTATGTGGCTAGTGAGAAAGGAGTAGGAAACCAGGTCAATTATTCCAGATACTTTGCCTTGTAAACAGGAATTCAGAGGAATCCTAGATTTTTTTTTCAGGCAATACAATTGTTGCTGCATTTTAAATGATTCATTCTTTAATGCATATTATATATAAATAAAGATGTACTTCACTCTCTAGGATGATTCATTTCACCAGGCTTTTGGTAAAGAATTAGTAGTGGGACGATATGGGAGGGACTAGAGAGAGGAAAAGGGGAAATAATTAATTATATTTAAATAAATTTAAGAATGTTTTATCTATGATATGTATGATTAAGGGGGTTTGGATTATGCAGCTACTCAAGAGAAACATTTTAAAGACACATATCAAATTGTGTATAGTAATCATCTCTGGACTAAAACAGGTTATTTATCAAATTTTAACAGTATTTTCTGCATTTTATGGGTGCTTTTAGTTTATAATCAGAATGTAATAAAGTAATTGTTCTGTATAGAATTATTCATATTCTTTTTTTTTTTTTTTTTTTTTTTTGGAGCTGAGGACTGAACCAAGGGCCTTGTGCTTGCTAGGCAAATACTCTACCACTGACCTAAATCCCCAACACCTTATAATCTTTTAAGACTTACATATTTACAGCTATGTGAAGGACAATGTTTTTGCATATTGAAACACAACTGTCTAATAAAACATCAACATTTGAAAAACAAATGCATGATAGAAAATTTTAGCTCAGGCAAAGCACCCCCTGAAATTATTAGTTTATAAACTTAGCAGAATTCTATGGTAACATATATGAATAGGGCATTTAATTCAGTATAGTTTATATTTATTTCTAGGGCTTTAGACTATCAAGATATTACTATTTACTACACACTTATGTGGAGTTGCCACAACTCAAAATAAAAAAAGCAAAGTTCACAGCAATTACCAGTTACATGATCTTTAGCGTATCACCTTCTAGATTAGGTATTGTTTTCCTAATGTGAAAGAATTAGATGATCTACCGAGGCAAACTCCTCTTTTAGGATACTGAAATTATTGTTAATAATTCATTTGTATCCTGGGAAAAATACATTAAAAATATACATGTTTCATAATACAAATTCACTTCAGCCTAGTTTGGGCTGGGGGAGGAGGTCTAGGCAAATTCTGGTTTGTCCTTTAATTGCTATAGCAGGAGAGCTGAACATTTCAAAGCTGAATTTAAAAAAGCTATGGGGCAACATCATGTTAATGTATGCTCCAGGCATCAAAACCCTTTAAGGGATTTGCAGACATTGGAGGTTTAACTAAAGGTGAAAATAAGATTACTTGAAGTACAAAAAGAATGAAAATACAGGCAAAGTATCTCAGATAGAATTAATTTAACTGTAGGCCAAATCTGTTTGAAAGGATAAGACAGGGGTGTGGATATTGAAGCCTATGGGTGAAAAAAAAATCTCCCCTAAAGGAGAAAGGGCAGCCAGAATACATTTGAATGTATTATTCCAAAGAATAAAGAAGTTAAATAAAGTTCTAAGATATGTAGACATTAAAATGCATTATATAAAATTGTACTTATTCATAAAACTGCCATGCTCAATATTGTTAATTTTAAGGTATAATTTATCTGGGAAATGCTTATAAACATAATATTTGAATTTATGTTGAAACAATTTAATTCTATGCCAATTGTCTCTGGGAGTCATGAATTTAAGTTTTAAAAGGAGAAACAAACAATATTTAGTGGAAAATAATCTAGTTAGTAGGGATATGGGCAGATCTAGTACAATTATGAAAATAATATTCTCCCTTGTGAACCAAGAACATAATAATGCCCATCAGTCTGAGGGAGGAAACAATGCACTGTCACTAGATCTCATTTTTATTAACGGATGTTCACCCACAGAATCGAAAACAGTTACTTTGAGAATTTTACCTCTGAATTACTGTACCTTGAAAGTATCGCTATTTCCTGCTGTAATCCTTACTCATCTTCTTATGTCAAAGGCAGGCAGTGCTAATCTCCATCCATTAATCTTGCTATGAGTATGGCAGAGCACAGTACTGGTGGGAAAAAGTTTGCAAAGGATCCTCTATGTGCTCCAGTGAACACAGCATGAACAGAAAAGTTAGTTATGGGGAGGTTAAGAAATGAGACCCTGACAGCATAAAAAAGCACATAAGTTTTCCTGGTACTTGGCCATTGTTATGATTTTCATCACTTTCTAGATCTTAGATTCTAATTATTGTCTTTTCATCTATGCTATCATTTTTAGGTTGCCTGTGTACCACATAGTTTTTTTGTTTTGCTTCTGTCATTTTGACACAAATAATAGTCATCTGAGAGGAGTGAACCTCAATTGAGAGAATGATGTCATAAGATTGGCCAGTTGGCAAGACTGTGGGGCATTTTCTTGATTAATGGTTGATGTGGGAAGGCCCAGCCCATTGTGGGCAGTGATACTCCTGGGCAGGTAGTCCTTGCTGTGGGATGATCTGTATGTCCTGTGGGAGCCCTTCTTGGGTTCTTTGTGGCGTTACCCAGCAGGTCTGTATAGAGGATGATTAGGACCATGGGCCTGAGTGCAGGTGTTTGAGATGGTCTGCACTTGGCTGTGCTGGGGGATGGTTTGTATGTCAAGTTGTTCTGATTGATCAATAAATAAAACCTGATCGGCTGTGGCTAGGCAGGAAGGATAGGCGGGACTAACAGAGAGGAGAAATAAAAGGACAGGAAGGCAGAAGGACTGGCTGCAGCCGCCGCCATGACCAGAGACACTGCAGCCGCCGCCATGACCAGCAGCATGTGAAGATGCCGATAAGCCACCAGCCACGTGGCAAGGTATAGATTTGTAGAAATGCGTTACTTTAAGATATAAGAATAGTTAACAAGAAGCCTGCCACGGCCATACAGTTTGTAAGCAATATAAGTCTCTGTGTTTACTTGGTTGGGTCTGAGCGGCTGTGGGACTGGCGGGTGACAGAGATTTGTCCTGACTGTGGGCAAGGCAGAAAAACTCAAGCTACAAGTCCTGGATGGTTTAAGGGAGCAGGTTGAGTAAGCCATGGGTAAAAAGTCAGTTAGCACCACTCCTCCATGGCTTCTGCTTCAGTTTCTGCTTCTAGGTTCCTGTCTTAAGTTCCTGTCATGATTTCCTTTGAGGAAATGTGATGTGGAAGTATAAGCCAGATAAACCCTTTCCTCTCCAAACTGCTTTGGATCATGGTGTTTTGCCACAGAAACTCTTAATAAGCCACCTTGCATACCACTTCTTGCTCTACAAGTGAACCAAAAAAAAGTAAGTTGACCCTATGCCAGAAAGAGATAATTGTAGGAGAGAAAATGGAGATGCATGAACAGAAAGAAGCATTTTTTTCTGGGAATCTATGATGGTAACACCATGTGAATTTTCTTGAAAGATGGTGATAGGCAAGTTTAAAATTATTAAAGAAAGCAAAATACAGATTCAACACAATCCCAAACAAAATCCCCATCTCATTCATCACATGAATAGAAAAAAATTTTAATTCACATAGAGACATAAAAGACCCTGAAATGCCAAAGCAATTCTTAGCAAAAGCAATAGTACTGGAGGCCTGCCTTACCCTACTCAAACTCAAGCTATAACAGAGCCTCCTTACCCTACTCAAACTCAAGCTAAACAGAGCCTCCTTACCCTACTCAAACTCAAGCTATAACAGAGCCTCCTTAACCTACTCAAACTCAAGCTATACTATAACAGAGCCATAGTGTGGTGGTCTGAATGAAAATGACTCCTGTCCTGCTTTAAAGATGTTCTGGGACTATGGGTGCTGAGAACTTGACTAGTCTAACTTGAAGCCCATGCCTGACACTGCCCAGATAGCCAGAAACCAGAAGTTAGATGGCCCAAAGACCTAGAGTAGAACCAAGCACATCTGAGAAAAAAGTCAATGAAATGATTCCTAATAAAACTCTGCTATTCTAACAGATTTGTGCCTAACCCATTATCAGAGGGGCTTCCTCCATCAGCTGATGGGAACAGATGCAGAAATTGACATCCCCACCATTAGGTGGTGATGAGGGAATCCTGCAGAAGAGAGGGAGGAAGGATTGTAACAATCAAAAGGGTTGAAGATACCAGCAAAACATGGCCCACAGAATCAACTAAGCAGAGCTCATAGGGGCTCACAGAGACTGAAGTGGCAATGATGGAGCCTGCATGAGTCTGTACTAGGTACTCGGCATAAACATTGTGGTTATTTAGCTTGGGGATTTTGTAGGACTCCTGACCATGGGAGTGGGGTATCTCTGACTCTTTTGCCCATTCTTGTGTCCTTTTCCTCTAACTGGATTGCCTTGTCCAGCCTTAGTATAAGTGTTTGTGCCTGGTCTTGTTGCATCTTGTTAGGCTGTGGTCCATTGATATCCTTAGGAAGATTTCTCTTTTCTAGATGGAAATGGAGAAGCAGTTGGATCTGGGGAACAAGGGAGATGAGAGGGGATTGGCATGGGCAAAAGGAGGGGAGGCAGCAGTTGGGATATATTGTGTGAAAGAATAAATAAATAATTCAAAAGTAAGAAGAATGACCCCCCCATGGGCTCATATGTTTAAATACTTGGTCCCCAGTTCATGGAACTGTTTGTGTGTTATTAGGAGGTGTGGCCTTGTTAGAGGAGGGGTGTCACTTGAGCTGGGCTTTCAGGTTTCAAGAAACTCGTGCCATTCCCAGTGTGTGCTCTCTCTCCTGCTTGTGAACTGGGCTATCAGTTCTCAGCCACTGTTCTAGTGCCATGCCTGCCTGCCTGCTGCCATGCTCACTTCTATGATGATGGTAGACTCCGATCCTATTGGAACTGTAAGCCACAAATAACATCTTCTTTCTGTAAGTCACTTTAGTCAGGGTGTTCTACCACAACAATCAAAAAGCAACTAAAGCACATAGTAATTAAAACATCATGGTACTGGACTGAAAATAGGCTATTTTTAATAGAATAGAAGAGAACCCATATTAAGTCCACACAATTATGATGTATTGATTACTTTTCTGTTGCTATGATAAAAAATCATCACTAAAAGCAACTTATAGAACAAAGAGCTTATTTTGGCTTATGGTTCCAGAGTATAGCGGGCCCATAACATTGAGCAAGTCCCGGAAATAGGTGGCCAGAGCAGGATGCTGGTTGATCATATTTTGTCACACAGGAAACACAAGGAGAATGAACTGGAAGTGGAGCAATGTTATAAATCCAAAGTCCACCTTCAATGTCACTCTCCAGCAAGGCTCCATGTCTTAACATATCCACAACCTCCCCAAACTTCTCCACCAACTGGAAACAAAGCATTCAATTACCCAAGTTTATGGGAGACATTTCTCATTCACACCACTACATATGACCATCAGATATTTGACAAAGACACACACAAAAAATACATACTGGAGTAAAGATATCATCTTCCACAAATGGTGTGAGAAGAAAAGTGGGTACACCCGTATCTGTCACCCTGAACAAAAATCAGCTTCAAATAGCTCAAAGATCAAAGATCTCACTGTAAAATCTGAAACTTTGAAAGTGCATGAAGAGGAAGTATAGAGTGTGCTACAGAACACAGGCACAGGCAGGGGCTTTCTAAACGATATCTGTCACTCAGAAAATGACACCAACAATTGACAATAGGACCTCACAACCATCAAAGGTTTCTGTACCGCAAAGGAAGCATTCAATTGAGTGGAGAGGCAGCACACAGAATGAGATGGAAAAGTCCTTGTCAAGTACACGTCCAACAGAGGATCATTATCTAAAATACACCAAGCACTAAAAACAAACAAACAAACAAACAACAACAACAAACCACCAAGAAAACAAAACAAGCAACCCAGCCACAAAACTGGTCATGAATCTCAATGGAGGATTCTCAAAAGAAGTTCAATGGCATATCAATCCTTTCTAAAAGTGCTCAACATCATTAGGAATCAGGAAAATGAAAATTGAAAGTACTCTGAGATTCCATCTCATTCCAAGCAAAATGGCAATCATTAGGAATAATAAATAAATAAATAAATAGATAAATAAATAAATAAATGAAAACAAAAACCAGAAAAGACAACAAATGTTGGTGAGGATGTAGGGAAAGAGAAACTCTAATTTACTCCTAATTTACTCAGTTTAGACACAAACATGATGGAAATCAGTGTGCAGAGTCCTCTAGAAGCTAGAACTGGATCTACCATATGACCCAGATACTCCATTGCAAAGAACTCCCTCCATATATTGCAACAAGGGGTAGGTGCTCATTCATGTTTATTGACACTATTTACAATGGTTGGAAAATGGGATCAGCACAGATGTTCATCAACTAAAGAAAAGATAATGAAAACAAGATACATATAAACAGTGAAATTTTATTCAGCTGTAGAGAAAAATTAAATGATAAACTCTGCCAATTAATAGAACTAGAAATAAATTATGAGTGCAGTAATCTAGGCACAGAAAGACAAATGCTCCATGTTCTTCCTTATACTTGGATCCTAGACTTGACTCTTTCTGTGTGTTCAACCAGGAGAAAATGTGGAATCAGGCAACTAGAAAGAGATCACTAAAGAAGAGTGTGTGGTAGTTTGAATGTAATTGGCCCCCATAAGCTCATAATGAATAGCACTATTAGGAGGTGTGGCTCTGTTGGAGTAGGTGTAGCCTTATTCAAGGAAGTGTGTCACTGTGGGGGTGGGCTTTGAGGTCTCATATATGCTCAAACCACACTCAGTGTTTCAGATCACTTCCTGTTGCCTATGGATCAAAGATGTAGGATTCTCTGCACCTTCTCCAGCACCGTATCTGCCAGTATGCTCCCATGTCCCACCATGATGATAACGGACTAAACTTCTGAACTGTAAGCCACCCAAATAAATGGTTTCTTTTATAAGAATTGCTGCTGTCATT